>NW_026974876.1:0-300000 GCF_030014295.1 Loxodonta africana | reverse complement strand
CAAATATATTGGTCCCACGTTATTTATCTTCAATCTCATCAATTCTGCTTTCCATTTCCTCAATACCATTCCTCTGTCTACTGAGTTGTCTAATTCTGTAATTTTATTGTTAATCTTCTAAATTCCTGATTGCTTTCTTTCTATGGATTGTTGCAGCCTATTAAATTTTTCTTTATGTTCTTGAGTAACCTTTTTAATTTCTTCAGCTACTTTATCTGTGTGTTCTTTGGCTTGTTCTGCATTTTGCCTGATCTCCCTGATCTCTTGAAAGTTCTGTATATTAACCTTTTGTATTCTACATCTGGTAATTCCAGGAAAACACCTTCATCTGGACGATTCCTTGATTCTTTGTATTGAGAGATTGTTGAAGTGATCATGGTCTGCTTCTTCATGTGATTTGATATTGACTGCTGTCTCTGAGCCATCTATAAGTTATTTTATTTTATTTTTTACTTTTGCCTACTGTATCCTAGCTTTTTGCTTTGTTTTGTTTTGATATACCCAAATAGGCTGCTTGAGTGAACTCGCTTGATCATTTGCAACTTTCAAGATTTAACATCCTGTCACCAGATGGCTAGAGCTGTTACCAGGTATATGAGCCTAGGAGTCCATTCACTTTTCTTGTATAATTCAGCTCAGGTGTCTAGGTAGCTGGTCATCAATTGTAGGTCATCAAGTCCTATAGTCTAGATGGGGAGGGGTTATTGTTGTAGACACAGATATCTGGTTGCAGCAGGGGGTCACACTCTGAACAAAGGCAGGGGGCTGACAACCATCTCCCAAGTGTCTGTGAGGAAAGTGCACCCGTTTTCTATAGTGCACAGGTAGGTGGGTTCTGCAGTCAGACCACAGGCACCCTATGCTTTTGTTTGTAAGGACTGGGAGGCACCTGTTATCCTTGGACCCCTGTCGTGGGTGTCTAGATGATGTGCGCGGAGCCACCAGTTCTCAGGCCCCCAGTGTAGGGAGGTAAGGACCCTGTTTAATAGGCAGAGCAGTGTCAAACATCAAAAACGCACCTCTCCACCGCAAGGTGACACAGTTGAAGTTCGATACCCAGCAGATACACCACTGCAGTAACAAGGGCTTAATCTCCCGAAATGGGCCTACACAGGTCCATGCAGGGGTGAGAGGTATTCAAAGTCTGTGGACCATTTGTGCCTGGAAAGGAGCTTCTTCTGTCCTGAGCTTCCCAGCTTAGTGGAGCTGGCAGATTATCTTTTCCACCAGTTGTTAATTTATTCCTTCTCCAAGGTCGGGAGAACGGCTCAGGCTGCACAGCAACACCTATCTCAGGTGCAGGGAAATCTACAGCTACTGAAGCCGTCTTGGGGGCTGAGCGCACAGTAAAATGAATGCAAGTACTTAGCTTTTGCCAACAACACTGTTCTTCTCTGGTTCTGGAGTTGTGAGTAGACTGTGTGACTTGCTGTCTCCCCCTGAGGAAACTGCATCCTGAATGCTACTGCCAGCTCTACCACTGTCCCTCCAGGGGACTGTGTCCAAGGGGTGCCATTTCTCACCAAGTCAGGTCTGGCAACTGCTCACCACTTCTGAACCGTGTCTCCCTCCCCCTGCCACTCAGTCTGATTTCCTAACTTTGCCTTTGATGTTCAGGGCCCTTATCTTGTCATGTATAAAATTGTTCCACTTGTTTTTTCAGGTCTTTTTTTTTTTTTGGTTTTTGTTGTAAGAGGAATCACTGGAAGTGTCTGACTACTGTGCAATCTTGACTCCACCTTTCTCTATCTTCTTTTGATGCTCTCTGCATCATTTAATATTTTCCCTGTAGAATCCTTCAATATTGCAACACAAGGCTTGAATTTTTTCTTCAGTTCTTTCAGTTTGAGAAATGCCGAGCATGTGCTTCCCTTTTGATTTTCTAACTCCTGGTCTTTGCACATTTCATGATAATATTTTACTTTGTCTTCTTGAGGTGCCCTTTGAAATTTTCTGTTCATCTCTTTTACTTCATCATTTTCTTTTTGCTTTAGCTACTGTACATTCAAGAGCAAATTTCAGAGTCTTTTCTGACATCCATTTTGGTCTTCTTTTTTTCTTTCCTGTCTTTTTAATGACCTCTTACTTTCTTTTTTTTCTGACAGATATACATATATATTTTATTTTATATCTTTATTGTCATACTTTAGATGAAGGTTTACAGAACAAACTAGGTTCCCATTAAACAATTAGTACACATATTGTTTCGTGACACTAATTACCAACCCCACAATATGTCAACACTCTCCCCTTCTTGACCCTGGGTTCCCTAGGACCAGCTTTTCTGTCCCCTCCTGCCTTCTAGCCCTTGCCCCTGGGCTGGTGTGCCCCTTTAGTTTTGCTTTATGGGTCTGTCTAATCTTTGTCTGAAGGGTGAACCTCAGGAGTGACTTCATTACTGAGCTAAAAGTGTGTCCGGGGGACATACTCAGCATTTCTCCAGTCTCTGTCAGGCGAGTAATCTGGTCTTTTTTGTGAGTTAGAATTTTGTTCTACACTTTTTCTCCAGCTCTCAGACCCTCTATTGTGATCCCTGTCAGAGCAATGACCTCTTACTTTCTTCATGTATGATGTCCTTGATGTCATTCCACAACTCATCTGGCCTTCAATCATTAGCCTTCAATTCATCAAATCTATTTTTGAGATAGTCTCTAAATTCAGGTGAGATATAATCAAGGTTGTACTTTGGCTCTCGTAGACTTGCATATGAGAAATTGATGGTCTGTTCCACAGTCAGCCCCTGGTGTTCTGGCCGATGATATTGAGCTTTTCCATTGTCTCTTTCCACAGATGTAGACATTTGATTCCTGTATATTCCATCTGGTGAAGCCCATGCGTATACTCACCATTTAAGTTGTTGAAAAAAGGTATTCGCAATGAAGAAGTCATTGGTCTTGCAAAATTCTATCATGCTGTCTCCAAAGCCAGATTTTCCAACTACTGTTCCTTCTTCTTTGTTTCCAACTTTCACATTGCAATCATCAGTAATTATCAATGCATCTTGATTGCATGTCTGATCAATTTCAGACTGCAGAATTTGGTAAAAATCTTCAGTTTCTTCATCTTTGGCATTAGCAGTTGGTGCATAAATTTGAATAATAGTCATATTAACTGCTTGTCATAGATTCAAATGTGTCCCTAAAAAATATCTGTCAACTTGGGTAGGCCATGATTCCCGGTATTGTATGATTGTCTACCATTTAGTCATCTAATGTGATTTCCCTATGTGGTGTAAATCCTACCACAATGATGTGATGAGATGGATTAGTCGCAGTTATGTTGATGAGATCTATAAGATTAGATAGTGTCTTAAGCTAATACCTTTTGAGGTATAAAACAGATAAGCAAGCAGAGAGATATGGGGACCTCATAACACCAAGAAAGCATCCCCAGTAGCAGAGCATGTCCTTTGGACCCAGGGTCCCTGCACCTGAGAAGCCCCTTGACCAGGAGAAGATTGATGATGGAGACCTTCCCACAGAGCTGACAGAGAAAGTTTCCTCTGGAGCTGACACCCTGAATTTTGAATTCTAGCCTACTAGACTGTGAGAAAATAAATTTCTCTTTGTTAAAGCCACCCATTTGTGGTATTTCTGTTATAGCATCACTATATGACTAAGACACTGGTCTTCCTTGTAGACATATGGATATTATCCTATCACTGACAGCACTGTACTTCAGGATAGATCTTGAAATGTTCTTTTTGATGATGAACTCTCTTCGATTTGGCACAGTCGTCCATAAAAAAAAAAGTCCATATGATTGTCCAATTCAAAATGGTGAATATCAGTCCATTTCAGTTCACTAATGCCTAAGATATTGATGTTTATGTGTTCCATTTCATTTTTTAATGATTTCTAATTTTCCTAGATTCATACTTCATACATTCTATGTTTCTATTATTAATGGGTGTTTGCAGCCGTTTCTTCTCCTTTTGTGTCATGCCACATCAGCAAATGCAGGTCTCGAAAGCTTGATTCCATGCATGTCATTGAGGTCAACTCTACTTTGAGGAGTGTGTGCGGTTTTGTTCTTCTGTAACTTGTATCTTTTAAAATAAATCTTATAAAGCTTTTGTTTAATTAAATGGTTTTCAAAATTCATCTAAAATCATTGGTAAGCTTTCTGTTACAATTCATCAATTGCATTTAATTTCTATTAGGTTTTCTGTTTAGACTATTGTGTAACCTTCAATAATAATTTTTATATCAATTCACAACCATTATAATTTCTTTTTCTTTTTTGGGGGGGTGTTTAAATCTGAAATATAATTATGAATAGAAGCATTAATAGCAGATATTATTTTCTCGTTTCTTCTGTTAAATAAAGGTTTGAACTTAAAACTGTTGGATGATCTGTTTCATCTACAAAACTCCACCTTTTTTTTTTAAGAAATAAACTATTAGTCTTATTTTGTTTATTTATTTTATATATATAACTATATACATCTTTCTTTACTCTCTAGTTCTTTTTAAGATTTTTTATTGTATTCATGTACTGAAGTTTCACTACGTTATATCTTGATTCAGATTTATTTTTACTTTGCCCTCTTGGGATATCTTTGCCTTCCCTAATCTAAGGATTGATATGTTTCATTGTTTTTAGTCACTAGTTCCCCAAATGTTTTTTCCTATATTTTTGAAGGGATAGAATTCCTCCACGTTTTGTGAATATATGTACGTCATATTTACAATCACGTTTTCAAAATGATTTTGCCCACGAGGTAGCTAATATTTTCCTAAATTAAAAAAGTGGGGAAAACAGCACAATACAGAAATAATGAATGCCACATCAGATCAGTTATTTGATGCCATGTCTTATGACTGCCAATGGAACATATTGTTTTTTATCCATGTCTCCCTGTTTATGTGCTAGTATCCTGTCCTGTGAACTCATTTCAAGGGCTGTGTGCCTGACCCGGAAGCAGCTTTAAGCATTTTCCCCAGGTCTAAATAGAAGAGGATGTTTTTTCTTCTGTAAAAAGAAATCCAAATAGGGTTTTTTTTTTGTCCCTTTTATTTTTATTTTATCCATTGAAAGAGAAATAAATATTTATTTGTAGTCTATTTACAAAACTTTTTCACCTGTCTTTATTTTTAATTTTCCCCCATAATTTTGTGATATGGGTATTAGCATTTATTACATTATACACAAAAAGAAAGGAAAAGAAGAAAAAATTCTGATGATAATTTCAGAGAAGAAACAAAAGTGGGAGAAACAAGCCTTAAATCTGGACCATGACCATACATGGAAGGTAAAACTTTTATTCACCACCTTCGCTGGGTGACACCTAAAATATTTCAGGATTTGTGTCAGGATTAAATTGTAGTTTATACTTCACACAACCTCTTAAGGTTGATATCACCACTGACATTTTATAGATGATAAAATTGATATGAGGAGATTTTAAGTAGTTTTCCCTAAATGTCCAGCTTAATTATATATGTATATAAAACCTTTTAAAATACATACCCTGTAAACCAAACCCATTGCCATAGAGTTGATTCCAACTCACAGCTACCCTATATTATCTCTCAACTATTCGGAACTGGTGAATCTAAAGGGTGGTACACTTTTTAATGACATAGAACAGAAAGAGAGAGAGAAAGGAAAGAAGTAAAGGAAGGGAGGGAGGGAGGAAGAGAAAGAGAGAGGGAGGAAGGACGGAAGGAAGGTAGGAAGAAAGAAAAGAAAGTTATTAAAATAGAAATTCTCTGTATATAGTAGAGGATCAACAATATATATAAAAGAATTTTTATTCCCAGATGAAATTGTTTCAGTGTTAAAAATTTATTCATTTTAGCAAATTCTTGTGTTTATATTTCATCATATGTCCTGACTCTAACATATTCTCATTCAACAGTGAGTTATTCTAAAAGAAATGAATGATAGAAGAAGACATATACACTATCACAGAAAAATGGCTTCTCAGAGCCTCCTAATGAACTCCAATTAAAGTATTGCTCCCAATTCAAAAGTATCTGTTCTTAGGAGATTTTGCTTACAAAGAAACACCCATGTTGTCTCCTTAGTAAGTCAGGGTGTACATATTATGTAAAGGAATATCCTCCAATGGCTTCCAAGTTTGAAATAAATTACATATCATCATGACATGTATTGCCTTGCATTGTTGTTGTTAGTTCCCTCAAGTCAGTTCCAAGTCATAGTGGCACTATGTACAACAGAATGAAACACTGCCAGGTCCTGTGTCTTCTTAGGTCTTCCTTACTCATTGTCCAGCTTTCACGTGCATATGAGGCAATTGAAAACACCGTGGCTTGGATCAGGGACACTTTAGTCTTCAAGGTGACATCTTTGCTTTTCAATGCTTTAAAAATTTCTTTTGCAGCAGATTTTCCCAATGCAATGCATCATTTAATTTCTTGACTGATGTTTCCATGGGTGTTGATTGTGGATCCAATTAAAATGAAATCCTTGACAATTTCAATCTTTTCTCCATTTGTCATGATGTTGCTTATTGCTCCACTGATGAGAATTTTTGTTTTCTTTATGTTGAGGTGTAATTCATACCTAAGTCTTTACAGTCTTTGGTCTTTCTCAGAAGTGCTTCAAGTCCTGTTCACGTTCAGCAAGCAAGGCTGTGCCATCCGCATATCATAGGATGTTAATGAGTCTTCTTCCAATCATGATGCTCTGTTCTTCATATAGTTCAGTTTGTTGGACTATGTGGACTGCATACAGATTGAATAATTATAGTGAAAGGATGATGCACACCTTTCCTGACTTTAAACCATGAAGTAGCCCATTGTTCTGTTTGAATGACTGCCTCTTGATCTATGCAGAGGTTCCCCATGAGCACAATTAAGTGTTCTGGAATTCCCGTTTTTTGTGATGTTATCCATAATTTGTTATGATTCACAGAGTCAAATTCCTTTGCATAGTCAATAGAACACAGGTAAACATCTTTCTGATATTCTCTGCTTTCAGCCAGGATCCATCTGACATCAACAATGACATACCTATTCCCACATCCTCTCGAATCCAGCTTGAATTTCTGACAGTTTCTGTCAATGCACTGCTGCAGCCACTGTTGAATGATCTTCAGCAAAAATTCGCTTGCATGTGATATTGATGATAATTTCTACATTTGGTTGTTTTGGAATAGGCATATGTATAGATCTCTTCCAGTCAGTTGGCCAGGTAGCTGTATTCCAAATTTCTTGGCATAGACATATGAGCACTTCCAGTATTGCAGTTGTTTGTTCAAACATCTCTATTAGTATTCCATCAATTCCTGTAGCCTTGTTTTTCTCTAATGCCTTCAGTACTGCTTGGACCTCTTCCTTCAATACCATTGCTTCCTGATCATATGCTGCCTCCCGAAATGGTTGAACATCTACCAATTCTTTTTGGTGTAGTGACTCAGTGTATTCCTTCCATCTTCTTTTGCTACATTCTGAGTTGTTCAATATTTTCTCTGTAGAATCCTTCACTATTGCAACTTGAGGCTTGAATTTTTTCTTTGGCTCTTTCAGCTTGAGAAATGCTGAGGGTATTCTTCCCTTTCGATTTCTAACTCCAGATCTTTGTATATGTCATTATAATACTTTGCTTTGTCTTCCATAGCTGCTCTTTGAAATCTTCTGTTTAACTCTTTTACTTCATCATTTCTTCTGTTCTTTTTAGCTACTAGATGTTCAAGAGCACATTTCAGAGTCTCTTGTGACATCCATTTTGATCTTTTCTTTCTTCCCCTTTTAATGACCTCTTGTTTTCTTTGTATGTCTGATGTCCTTGATGTCACTCCACTACTCATCTGGTCTTTGGTCATTAGTGTTCAACATGTCAAATCTATTCTTGAGATGGTCTCTAAATTCAGGTGGGATATACTCAAGGTCATACTTTGGCTCTCATACACTTGTTCTGATTTTCTTCGGCTTCAACTGGAACTTGCATATGTGTAGTTGACTGTTCTGTAGTTGGTCCCGGCCATGTTCTGACTGATGGTATTGAGCTTTTCCATCATCTGTTTCCACACAGGTAGTCAGTTTGATTCCTGTATATTCCATCCGGTGAGGCCCACACTTATAAAAAAAAAAAAAATACTTGCTGTTTATGTTGTGGAAAAAGTTATTTGCAATGAAGAAGTCGTTTGTCTTGCAAAATTCTATCATGTGATCTCTGGTATCATTTCTATCACCAAGGCCATATTTTCAACTACTGATCCTTCTTTGTTTCCAATTTCTCATTCCAATAACCAGTAGTTATCAATGCATCCTGATTGCACATTCCATTAATTTCAGACTGTAGAAGTTGGTAAAAATCTTCAATTCCTTCATCTTTGTCCTTAGTGGTTGGTGTGTAAATTTGAATAGATTGTATTAACTGGTATTCCTTGTAGGCGTATGAATATTATGCTATCACTGGCAGTGTTGTACTTCTGGATAGATCTTGAAATGCTCTTTTCAGTGATTAGTGCACAGCTATATTCATTGCAGCACTGTTTACAAATGCAAAAAGATGGAAACAACCAAGATGCCCGTCAACAGATGAGTGGACAAACAGATTATGGTATATTCACATAATGGAATATTACACAGTGATAAAGAACAACGATGAATCCATGAAACATCTTATAACATGGAGGAATCTGGAAGGCTTTATACTGAGGGAAATTAGTCACAGAAGGACAAATATTGTATGAGACCATTTTTATAAGAACTCAAGAAAAGATTTAAACACAGTAGAAAACACTCTTCGATGGTTGCCAGTGTGGGAAGGGATGGAGAGGGTGTTCACTAATTAGATAGTAGATAGAATTATTTTAGGTGAAGGGAAGGACAACACACAATGCAGGGGAAGTCAGCACAACAGGACTTATCCAAAAGCTAAGAAGTTTCCAGGATACAACCAAACATTTTGAGGGACAGAGTAGCAGGGCGGAGGTCTGGGGACCATGGTTTCAGTGAACATCTAGGTCAATTGGCATAACAAAGCATATTAAGAAAAAGTTGTGCATCTCACTTTGTTGAGTGGCGTCTGGGGTCTTAAAAGCTAGCAAACTGCCATGTGAGATGCATCAATTGCTCTCAACCCATCTGGAGCAAAGGAGAATGAAAAACACCAAAGACACAAGGAAAATATTAGCCCAAGAGAAAGAAAGGGCTACATAAAGCAGAGATTCCATCAGCCTGAGACCAGAAGAACCAGATGGTGCCTGGCTACCACCAATAACTGCACTGAAAGGGAACATGGCAGAGAATCCCTGATGAAGCAGGAGAAAAGTGGGATGCAGACCTCAAATTCCAGTAAAAAGACCAGACATAATGGTCTGACTGAGATGGAGGTACCCCAGAGGTCATGACCCCCAGACTGTCTGTCAGCCAAAACTAAAACCCATTCTTGAAACCAACTCTTCAGACAAAGATTAGACTATAGGACATAAAATGATACTGGTGAGGAGTGTGATTCGTAGCTTAAGTAGACACATGAAACTATATGGACAGCTCCTACCTGGAGTCAAGGTGAGGAGGGAGAGGAGAACAGGAGCTGGTTGAATGGACACAGGGAACACAGGTGGAGAGAAGGAGTGTGCTGTCACATTGTAGTGAGAGCAACTAGGGTCACATAATAATGTGTACATAAATTTTTGTATGAGAAACTGACTTGGATTGTAACTTTTCACTTAAAGCACAATAAAAAAAAAGAAAAGAAAATCTAGTATAGACTCATAAACAACTTTTAAGACCTTCGGGAGATGATGATTTTCTTCTAAATTTATATCCTAAGATTTGCTAAAGCAGTGCATCTGCTCCCGTTGAGGAGCTGTATTTCTTCCTTGGGTGTTCTGTGCACAATAATGCCAAAGGAAGCTTTCTCGAAGTCAGGTATCATTACCTGGATCTTCTGCTCAGAAATCCACGATGAATTATCATTGCCAATTACTAGCTACACAAAGTTATTTTAATTCACATATATATATATATATATATCTTCAGTTTCTCTACTATGCATTCCCTTCTACCCACTCACCCAATTTCCAAAGTTCTAGTTAACCAGAACTTTTACTGGAGCATCTATATGACATGGTCATTGTAGCTGCCGTGACTCTGCTCAAGCTTTCCGCAAAGAAGAAGTGCATTCTGTCACTCTGGTTCCCTGATGCCCAGCTGACACAAAGTATTGCACAGTGGCACCTTCTCTTACTCATTTCTCTTTTTTTGAATTTTTTTTTTGTATTTAAAACTCAAGTTATATGATGATTAAGTAATAGAAATGTTATAAATTTAAAAAGTATAGAGAGTATAAAGAGATTAAGAATGAGAGCATGAGATGAGACAGTGAAAGATTTCAGGCCCTTCCCACCTCCCTGTCACAGCTGGCAACCCCCAGTAATCTTTGGTTTCTATATATTTGCTTATTTCATATAAGTAAGATCATACAGTAGTTGTTCTTTTGTGACTAACTTTCTTCAATCAGCATGATGTTTTCAAAGCCTAGCAAGAATTTTCAAATTCCAACTATAGCTAACCTCAGTTTCTGCTATCATTCCCAGTTCTCCATCCTTTCTCCAACTAGTGTACCCCCTTTGTCTTTTCTGTTGCTGCCCCATTCTGCCTTTCAGTGGCTGAGCCCTGCTTTCTGCTCTCTCCTTGGTCTCTGTATCCCTCTAACACACTACTGGCAGGTTCCGTCTCTGGATCTTGTCTCTGGAGCTTTCCCTCCATCCAACACACACGACCTAGCTCTATCTCTTTCTGGATCCTGAAGTCTACAGTCCTTCCCACATATTCACAAACATACACAGACCTTTAGGTTGACATAGGCAACCCACCCAGACAGAACCAGTCAAGGTGGTTCTGTGCTGTCTATCTGAGGTTTCTGGCATCAGGTTCTCAGATACGGACATCTCTTTCTGCCTCACGCTGAAGGAGTTCCTCTAATAAGGACAAGGGCTTCTATTCTGAGAAAAGCAATTTTAATCCTCTACTGTAGCTTGGTTAAGAAGGGTACAAGAAAGAGGTATACATGTAAGAGTCTTAACTAAATATACGCATTCTTCTCTTAAGTATAACTTCTCCGTAAAACAGCCTTTCAGTAAAAGAGGTTGAAAGAGGTGAGCATTGCTCTCGTTTGACGTCACACATTTATTATGAAGTTTCAGGGGAATGAGGTCATTTCTAAGTTCCAAAGGAACAAATTCATTGGAATTCAATAAATGCCGAATTAAAGAAAAACAACTTCTTAAAAAATGAACTACCATAAACAGTCCCACTTTACAATGGAGATTTTGTCTTCCACAGCAGTGCCCCCATAGGGTGGTGGGTCTCTGGGGAAGAAGAAAGAAACCATGGGGTCTGCAGAGGTGGAGGCTGTGGTGATGGAGAGGCCTCCAGGGGTCCCTATGACGAAAGCTTTGGGCTCACAGGTGAGAATAAGGACCCTGAAAGCTCAACTAAATCTACTCTCTATTCTCAGAGGTGTCTATCCAAGACGAAAATGCCCAAGAGTCAACAACATCCCAAACAAAAAGTCAAAGCTCCAGGCCCAGGAAGATTCCAAAACAACCCGAGAACCCTTCTCCTTTATCTTCCACCGAGCAGACCTCTCACTCCTCCAGCTATGGGGCTGCCCCAGGAAAGCCATGGTCAGGTGCGCATATTTCACCCAGGTGTGCACAGTCAAGGGGGTGGCGGTCGCCTGGCAGACCAAAACCTCCTTTGCCCCCGTGGGAAAGATGCCCCAGGTCTTTGAGGCCATCGGCTCTGCCACCAGACTGGCCAACACTGAGTCTCTGGTCAGCAACCTGGAGCCCTGGCAGGAGGGGCCCGAGACCTGTATCCAAGAGCCCACTGACCAAGGGGAGGAGCATGGGGAGAGCCCCCGCGCAGCCACCCCAGAGTGGCTGGTGACCCGTGAGCACGGCTTCCGCTGCGTGGCCTGCTGTCACGTGTTCGAGTCCCGGGAGGCCCTGGTTGCGCACGCGGCGCATGCTGTGAGCCAGGGCTTCAGCTGCCAGGTCTTCGTTTAAGAGCTGCTGGAGAGGCGGCTGCCAAGCTCAGTCTGGTGCAGGCCCCAACGCTGACACCAGCTGGCCAGGCGTTGTCTGATGGCCACCAAGAAGAGGGAGGTGAGGGAGAAGAGAGCGGTCTGCAGGCGCCTGGAGGAGCAGCTGGAGAAGCAGACAGAAGAACTGAAGAGGCTGAGGCACCAGCTGGACAGGCTGCAGAGGCAGGCCAGGCCGCAGAAGGCACAACACCAAGGCCAGAGGAGGAAGCGCCTAAAGACCTGCTAGCACCCTGGGACTAGGAGGAGCAGGGCCTTTGGGATGGAAACCTGGGCCCTTCAGGAGAGACCTCCATTCAGGTTCGTTTAACCCAGCTTCCCTGGAAGATCCTACCCTCCTTCCCCTGTGACCACCACCCTTCCACCCCAAGGGCACAAAGAGCTCCAGCCCTAAGGGGGATCTGGATGGAAGAAGCCCCACATAGCTGAACACAGACACCAGGTCCCCTCAGAGGCTCCACTGGCCCAGGAGAGGACAGGACAGGCCTCATCTTGATGGTGAGGTCTTGGGACCCTAAGGATGAGCACAGCATAAGTAGGGAAAGGGAAATGGGATTTCAGTGGGACTTGGGAGGCTAAGGGGGACCCTGTTGAGGTGTGATGGTGAAGGGGGTATCACTGAGTTCTTTGGAGGAGAAGGAATCAGAGAGATTGCAGGGTGTCAGGAAACCTGCCCGCAGGTGAACAGTGAACATAAAGCCCTAAACCAAGGACTCTGGGTCCCTTCCCAGCAGCATACAGGCAGAGAAAGAGGTAGGGCTTGGCAGGAGGAGTGGAGGGCCCGGTGAAGGAAAATGAATTCACCCCAGCCATGTCTTCTGGTCTCCTATGGTGAATTTGGGGTTATGATTAGGATGCACTGTTGTTGCCTCATTAGGGGAATGTAACTGGGAGGTGGTGTAGAAAAATCCCCCTGAGAGTTAACCATTTCTGGATAAGAGTTGATCCAGGGCTTGCCGGGTATTTCTTGTAGAGTATGTCCTCGGGTAAGGGGTAGAGCTTTGGAACTTTTTCTTCTCCTTTAAATAAAGCTGTACATTCTGGTTTTTGACACGTCAATAAATCTTGTTAATTTTTTTTTTTTTTTTTCCCTGTGGTCAAATCTGACCTGTCCCGAGGTCAAAGAACTGGAAGAAAAAGGCCCTCTGAGGTGAAAGAAGCAAAAGAGAGGAGAGGCTTCTGAACCTGGGGAGAACAGCGAGAACACATTTGACCAGAGGTATGGATGGGAAGAGGCAAATTCAGGACCAGACTCAACAGTGGACAACAAAGCCCCAGTCTCAGTCACAACATCAAATCCCAGGTGTGGGGAAGCCCTGGACATGACAGGGATGCATCCATCTCTCTGGGCGATGAGACCACAGAGGGCAGAGGAAAGGAGGGCAGGGCCTCTAGGATGGGCACCTCCATCCACAGTCTGTCCTGTGTGTCTGCCTCAGAGTGACAGAGACAGCTCCTGTGAGGGAGAGGGTCACAGGCAGAGAAGAGCCAAGGTGTTCAGGCCAGGTAAATCCTGCAGTCTCCTAAGGACCCAAAACAAAAAATCAGAGATTCTCAGAGGTATCAGGGTGGGAGGGGTTGGCATTCCCAGGCTGGGGAGAGGCTGGCTGGGGAGGTGCTGCTTTCTGAAATCTTTTGATCAACGTCTTTCTTCTTAAAAGCTACCTTCCCAGTTGATGTCCTCTTTTATGCTCTAGGCTCAGACCTCAAAGGGCCTCGAATGCACAAAGGCGGGTTATACAGTGGGTCAAGGCAGGGAGGAGGTGGTACCAGCACATCCAGGAAAGAGAATTTTCTGGAGCGTCATGAGTTACCTAGTGAATCGCACATGGTGTCCAGCCTTCTACATTTAGCTGTAGACATGTGCTTGCAAACGTGTTTGGGGGTTAATTCTACTGAGTTCCCAAAATTATTTTTGGTCATTTCCAGTTATAGAGACCAGAAGAGCTCATTGGTTCCAAGAACAAGAAGAAATGCACTGGATCTGATTATTACTGTCTGTGGTGTGCTCTCCTTCCAGTGATTAAAATCTTTTGTCTGTCATTATAGAAATTTTCACCTATTTAAAATATCTAACGAAACACATTAAAATATACATGTATCTATGATGTTTATCAATTTCCAAAGTTCAGAAATTGTTTTTTATTACATTTGCAAGATTACAGATTTGTATGACAAAAAAGTTCCATCAGGGTCCCACCCTCATATGTAATTTGCTCCCACTCCCCCAAGGTATCCAATGTTAATAGACACATGTGTATCCTTCCCCACACCTCTCTACGGGGACACATATACACAGTCACAGGTACACAAGTACATCTGCTGGGGTGTTTGCTGTTATGGAGACTTCGTCTCACTCTACCCACATTGCTCTCGCCCCTTCTTTCACTTGACATTCTACCTTGATTCTCTGTAAGTCATTAGATATGGCACTAAAACTATATTTTGGGGTCTTTAATTTACATGAATAATTTAAATAGATGGTATCAACTCAGTACACTTTATCTGGACTTCTACATGTTGTTGTCAGAAGCTATCAAGTCAGTTCTGACCCACGGTGACCCTAGGCACCACAGAACAAAACTCGGCCCCGTCATTGCAATCCTAATAATCGTTGCTATATTTAAGCACACTGTTGCAGCCACTGTATCAATCTCATTGAGGGTCTTCCTCTTTTTCCCTGGACCTCTGCTTTACCAAGCATGATGTCCTTTTCCAGGGACTGGTCCCTCTTGATAAGATGTCCAAAGCCATCCTTACTTCTAAGGAATATTCTGGCTTTCTCTGCTTAAGACAGATTTATTCGTCCATACATAACACTACTAATACGGAAGCATTATCATCCATGCTTTTTAAGTCCACTCTTCCTGCATGTTCTAATTCTCCTCCTCCTGTTCTTTCCCACAAGTGAATCCAAGGTAATTCAGGTTAACAATGTAGTAAGTAGTCTCTCCTATTCTTGCTTAAACAAGCACACAGACATACATGTATCCTCATCTTATCATTTATACACACACATAAACATCAACAGGTATTCAAGCATATTCAAACAATTGATATTGTTTAACCCAGATGTGCTCATTTTATATACACTTCTCTGCACCTTGATTGTTTCAGTAATACTTCCATAATACTTCATAGAGATTTCTCCCACTCAACTACTACAACTCTTTTTCATTCTAAGGACTCCCTGTTTTATTGATGATGTAGCTTTACCATAAGTTCTCTATCATTCCACCATCAATGGACAAAGTTTGGTCATATTAATAATAACTATCCTTTCTATAATATAGGATTTGTTTCTGTGGAATAGACTCCACAGAGTGAGATTTCCAATTCAAAGAATGTTAAAAGTACAGCGCCACGGCCATGTCTTTCCCCTAGAGGCTGCCATAATGCACCTTTCCAGCCACGTCTCAGGGTATCCTTCTCTCCACAGCCCAGCCAGCCATAGGTGGCGCTGATTTTCCAATTCTGCCAGTTTCACTGGCAGTTTGATATTTTCTTAACTTGGGCTATGTTTACTGGGCATGTGGATTTGCTCTGAATGAACTGTTTGAATTCACTGCTCATTGTTCAACTGCTTAACTTTTATCCTTCTGTGTAAAATGGAAATTGTTATTAAGCCTTGTCCTCTCCATTTCACATAATTTTCCAAATCTATCATTTGTGTATCACATTTTTGCAAGTTTGGCCCCCAGAACAATCACTTGAGTCAGCACCATTTATTAAATAAATATAATTTTCTTGAAATGCTACCTTTGTAAGTTATTGTGACTTCTTAACAGATTTTCTGTTTCATTGGTCTACTTGTCAGCTTCTATGCTATGTAATATCAATTTGTTCTGTTACCCGAAGAGATAGACACCTGTTACTATCCTGCTTTTTCATGTTTTACTTTGGTAAAACTGCCCTGGTTTTGCAGCGATTAAGTGCTCAACTGCTAATCCAAAGAAAGTTTGGCAGGTCGGACCCACCAGGTGGCTCCAAGGGAGAAAGACCTGATGTTCTGCTCCCGTAATGATTCCGACCTAGAAAACCCTATGGGGCAGTCAGATGGGATCGCTTTGAGTCAAAAATCGTCTCCAAGTCTTGTAACAACAGGAATATTCTTTGTTATCTACTGTACTATTTGTAGCATATGATTACTGTATACAGTTCAAAACAACTATCTTAATATTCCGGCTAGAAATGCATTCCACTTATATATTAGTTTTAGGGACCTCCATTTAATTGACAAGACGTTCCATTTGAAAATATGGCATATTTTTGCATATATTCAGGTTTCATTTTATGTATTTTAATACATTGTCTTCCCTCATAGAGGTCCTTTGCTGCTCTGGTTAAAACAATGTTTTGCTAAATATTTTACACTTTTGGACACAGTGTGGTACAGTCAAGTAGTAGGGGAAAGAGAACGGTCTGCCCTTCCCACCCTTGCCAATTTTAGACCCTTATTCTATACTGGAGAGAAACCATTGATTTTGATGCATTTGTCTTTTATGCAGGTATGTAATTATATCATCATTATTTTAAATATCTTTTAATACTTGTATTAGTTATTTAAATTTTCTAGTTCATTCCTTCACCTAAAAACTATGTTGAGTGATACCAAAATTTTTGTCTAGTTCCAAATTTATCGGAATGGGTTTAATATTTTTCCATTTATCTCACACCTGATAAGTTTGGGGATTTGTTATGCACCAATGGATAACTAATACTCTGAGCTACTGAACTTTATGGTAATCTACACACAACTTGTTTCTGACAGTTAAGTACTTCCACCTGGCCTCTGTTCAGCTGGGATCCCATGATTTACATTGCTACTAGGCAGCCCAGCCTCCACTAAAACCTGAGCCTATAGAGAATTGTTCTTGTTAGCTGTCATCAGGTCCTTTCTGACTCATGACCACCCCATGTGGGCATAGTAGAAGTGTTCAGTAGGGTTTTCAAGGCTGTGATCCTTTAAAAGCAGATCGTCAGGACTGTCTTCTGAGGTGCTTTTGAGTTGGTTCAAACCACCAAACTTTCAGCTAGTATAGAACACTTAACTGTTTGTGGCACCCAGGGACCCCCTACAAAGGTACATATTGCTAAGCTCCATGTTGTTGGTGCTCCCCTCAGCTCTACATTCCTTATTCTTTTAGTGAAATGGGTGTCCTTCAGGACCTCCAAGAAATGGTCTTATAGAAGACTAACTCAGACATGCCCACATATTGGAGGCTTTTATTCCCTCTTCCAACACCTGACACAGTAGGTCTGGTATTTCGATTTCATAGAATGTGGGCCGTTGCCTTTTCCAAACTTCCAAAAGCAATCCCACAGCATATTAAACCCATTTCCAGAACTCTTGCTATGGCAATAAATCCTTGTCAACAAACAAAGTCTACATAAGAATTAGAGTGTTTCCTTGAATGGACAACATTTACATGCCTCCATAAAGAAAATGCCTCAAGGGCAAAGTTTAAGAGTAAACCAAGGCATTTCCCATCACTCCTTACCTGAGAGGCTCTTCATGAGGATTTCCTGACACACATGGCAAAGGACGTAGTAGACACTGCCTTCTTTTTTACCTCTTCCCTCCTAAACAAACAGAAACCTTTGCTAAGATGTCAGGTGTCAATTCCCAACTCCTCTTCTTATCCTGTATGTAAGTTCTGTAATGAGACCAGGACCCAGGCAGTATTTCCCATCTTTCAAAGTTTCGAGGTCCAGTGAAATCCTGTTACAAGTCACTAGATCAGCCCAGGAGCTGGAAGACTGAAATTCCTGGTCCTCTGACAAGTGGGAAGGGCAGGGTGGGATTGGGCAGAGCCTCCTTGACCATCACTTGCCCCAACAGGATCTGGAGGCTGCTTCATGTTATAAGTCAAAGGCCCTTCCAGCCCAGTCGCATAAGAGCAGGGAAAGGCTTTTTCCATTGAAAGAAAAGATGGGCTCAGGAGCAGCAGGTTTGAGGCCATTCAGCTTCGGTCAGCTTTGCGGCTTCAGGACATCCTGGCCGCTGGTCACCTTCACAGCTGGGCCTTTATACCTTTTCACCTCTCTCTCCCTCCCATTTTTCTCCCAGTACCATGGGCTGTAGCTTCTGCTAGTTTCAAAGATTTCAGTGTTTCTGTAGCTCCTCGCCCCGCTCAGAGGAGGCAGGTTTGCAGGGTGTGAAGGACAAAGCCATAGTGCTGCTTAGGTGTCCTTCAACAGAAACCCTCCTGAGGTGACAAGCTGTCCTGACTGATCCTGAGACCAACACAGAGAGAAACTCAGTGAAAGGGTCATTGGCTTCTGCAAGTGTCAGCGCTCTCAGGGTCATGTCCTGGGGTCATGCCCAATTGCAGAAAAAATGAACTGGCTCTGAACCAGTACACAGGCCCCGGAAGCCTCAGGAGGATTCTGTCTTAGTCTAACCCAGCACTGGGGAAATCCTCACAGGGTGGGAGCAGTGATATTCCTGGGATCTTTATTCTAAATTTTCAGAGCAGTTGATACAGTCTTGAGGTAGGAAAAGAGAAAGCTTGGGACCACAGGAGGGTGGCAAAAGAAGGAGCCGCTTATCACTCACTCCCTCTGGGGTCTTGTTCAGGTTTTTTTTTTTTTTAATGCAACTTGGGCTCCAGGCAGGCACTTATTGCTAAAGTTGTATTTCTCTGTTTTAATGTATGATATCTAAGTCAAATCTGGAGTCTGGAGCTCATTTTGATAATTCGTCTTTAGTCTGTGCAGACAAGAGTCCGCTCACACCCATAATAAGAGCAGAGGAAATAAATTCCTCTTGCTCCTCAAACTAAGAGTACCATACTTGGGGAGCTCTCCTAGGGCAGCGCAGGCGGTGAGTCCAGTCTGGGGCCCTGGGAGGGGGATGGGGTGGGTGCCAGGCAGTGTGGCTTCTGTGGCTTCACCTTCTCCTCCGGGAAGTGCATCAAGAAGGCCTCCACATTCGGATCCTGACGCTAACCACAAGTTCCCACCCTTCTGTGTCCACTGTCTGGACCCAAGTCCTCATATGCCTCCTCTGCCCTCCTATCCCATCATATGCGCTGTGATCAGGCTCAAGTGTGTACCCTGGGTCTTGCCCTCTATGGCCTTATGCTTCCCCTAGTTCTGTTGGGACCTGCCAGCCTGGTGGGTCTGAGGTCCAGGTGGGGCTGGGTGGGCTGGGACTGTCACAAAAGGCTCCTGAAGCCAGCTCTTTCCTGCTCCCCGCCAGCTTGTGGCAGGGCTGCCCGGGACCTCGCCCCTCCCCCAGGTGCTCCTCTCTGAGCATCCCTGCCGCCCCCTCCCCTAGTTCTTGAGGCGCCTTCTCTTGATGCACAGATGCAACTGGGCACCTCACCGCACTGAACCCGAAGTCGGTTCTCAGCTAGATTATAGACCTGAACCTGAAATGCACAACCTTAAAACCACTAGAACCAATAACTTGTTGTCATCTAATCCATTCCAACTCATAGGAACCATAAAGGGCAGAGTAGAACTGCCCTATAGGGTTTCCAAGGAGCGCCCGGTGGACTTGAACTGCCAACCTTTTAGTTAGCAGCTGTAGCTTTTAACCACTACTCCACCAGGTTTCTTAAAACTGCTAGAGAGGTGTGAAATGAAAAAAGAAAAAAAAAAGTAAATAAAAAAATTTAAGAAAAAAAAACAATTACAGAATACGTAAAAGAAAAAAATAACAAAACAAAAAAACAACTACAAAAAAATCACATAATATGAGACTGTAACCTCACATTATGGACTCAAGGAGGCTGGGTTGTATCTTTCTTTGCAAATAAGTCTTAGATAAGGGAATTGGTACCAGGAGTAGATACACACTCTCACTTCAGGAAAATGGAAAATCTGGGATTAATTGACCTGGATCAGGTGGAAAACAGTGATAACCACATAATATTTAAAGATGAAATCCTAACAGCCTAAAACATGCAGTGGAAATTTTTCTAAGTAAAGTAGCATCAGAAGAGGCCTTATAATCACTACACAAAATGGGTCAGTAGTTCGAGATCTCCCTACAAAGATGGAATCAACTCGATGGCCAACTGGTTTTGGGTTTGGTAGATCACTTTTAGGCAGGTTCCAGGAAACATGCAAAAAACAGATCATTTCAACCTTGTACACAGTCAATAAAGAAGAGAAAGCTATGAGATGCTCCCCAACTTGTTCCCTAAGGCGACTTTAATATTGATACCAAATTAGAAAAGGAAGGTATAAGAAGAGTTACAGGACAAGCACACTAAGCAACTGAGATGCAAAAACCTACACAAAATGCTGGCAAAGAAATCCAGCAAGGTATAAAATGGGTAATACGCCATAATCAAGGAGGTTTATTTAAAGGATGCAAGCTTGAGTGAACATTAAAGGTTTAATAATTTAATTCACCACATGTGTAGGTTAAGGAAGAAAAGACACAGGTTCACCTCAAGAGACGGTGAAAAGACAGTGATAAAATCCAACCACACTGAGACATAAGAACTCTGAGCAAACATGGAACAGAAAAGGAGTTCCCAAATGTGGAAAACTACAACTAGCATGATAGTTCCTGGTGAAATGTGGGACATTCTCTTTAATATTAATTAGCAATAAAATAAGGATGCTTTCTCTCATTATTTCTATTAAATATTTAACACTGGAGTACAAAAAGAAAAACATATAACTCTTATTATTCATAGATTATAGGAATGTCTCCACAGAAAAATTTAAAAACCATAGAAAATATTAGAATTAATATTAGTTAATCATAAATACAAAGTAAAAAATAAAGTGAATGTCTCTGCAGCAGCATCAAGGCAACTCTGTCACAGCTCTCCGTGAAAGCAGAGGACACTGACAGGGAAACAGCGGGATCCAGGTGGGCTAGACCACGGAGCGGAGAGCACTATTTTACACCGGGCTGGATTTATAAGCACAGGTATGTGTGTTAGTTACCTAGTGCTGCCGTAAGAAAAAAAAAAAATGACAGTTGGGTGGCTTTAAACAACAGAAATTTATTTTCTCACAGTTCAGGAGGCTACCTGTCTGAATTCAGGGCACGGCTCACGTCTACTTCAGCTTCTAGCAGCTTCCAGCCACCCTTTGTGTTCCTGGTCTTGTAGATGCATCTGCTCCGTTGTCTGTCTTCCTCTGCCACTGAGTGTGTCTGTGTCTATTCTGCTCTTTGTATAACTCAGAAGGGACTAGGTTTAGGACCCAGCCTACACTGGTATGGCCTCATCAATATAATTTTAAAATCCCCTGTATCCAAATCAGGTCACATTTACTGGTACAGTGGTTAGGATTTCAACATACCTTTTGGGGTTACACAATTCAGTCCATAATAGTGCCCTCACCACATACTCTGGACTGAGAATACTAGCATGAGCAGCTGAGAGTGGTTCTATTTTTTTTTCTGCATTAGTTGTTTGTAACTTGTCTCAGTGGTCACTCATATGAACTTTGGAGCAACTTTTATGAAGACCCTGACCAACCTTTTGTACCCATGTCCATTGTGTGGAAAAACACACAGACTCCCATCACTGAAGCCTTGGGAAATCCATTGATAAGTGTGGGGAATGGAGTTGGGACCAGAATTGTTTCGTGGCCTTGATAACATGGCATAGCTGTTAGATACCCACATGGAGATGTCAGGTAATAATACTAACAGCTAACACTTACTGAGTACATGCACTGGTGCCAGGATTCTTGTAAGGGCTTCTCCTTTCCTAAGATATTTGTTCTGCATGATAGCCCTATGCGGAATGTATCATTATAATGCACATTTTATACATGAAGAGGCCGATACAGAGATTTAAGCTGATATTTGAGTATAAGTCTGGACCCAGGAGGAGTTGAAATGGCTGGAGGTGTGAATCTCACATCCTCAGCTACAGACCGATGGCTGTGGACTCACTGAGGCATCTCAGAGAGAGGGTGTCAACACAGAGAGAGGACTAAACACCGAGCCCTAGGGCACCCTGATGCCTACAAGCTGGCCAGGTGAACCACAGCCAACAAAGCTCTCTGAAGGCCAGTGTGGTTCCTGGAAGGTGGGCTGTCCTTTCTCTAGGCCGAATTTCCCCACTGCCCCTCCCACCTGCACTGGCTTGTCCCCTTCCTAATGGCAGGGACAGTGTGTAACTTTCACCACTGCCCAAGATCCCAAGGTTACAATAACATTGGTATGGAAAGCAGAATGATGGAGTCAGGAAGCCTGGTGGTCACATGCAACCAGTTGGAAACAGAAAAGAGCAAATAAAGACGGGGAGAAGACCGTGAGCCAGAGGAGTGGGAGAAATGAATATTTCCTGAGTGCTAAGTAAGGCAGGCCGTCTGCTAGTGGCATGTAGTTCCTCATTTAAACTTCAGAGGGACACAATGGGTGGAACAGACATTGCTATCCACTTTCATCATGCAAACATTTTATTATCTTTGATTTTAACAGTAACTTCTTACAAAAACAAATGAGAAAATAAAAAAGAGTATAATAAAAGAATAAAAAAAGAAAACATCTCATCAATTCAGTACTATCATTTTGCCTCAGCAGCTACACATTTTTGTTGATGTAAATATAACACACAACCACCTTTGCCAAGTGAACGAGTTGTACAGGTGTACACACTATTGACAGGAATTACATTAATCGGCTGTGCAACCCTACCCTTAATCTGTGTGATTTTCCATAATTGTAAACAGAAACTCAGTTTCCATATGCAATAAAAAAAAAATATGCAATAACACCCCTTTATTCCCTCCCTCTTGTCCCTGGGAACCCCTATGAACTTTCATCTCTATACATTTGCCTGTTTTTGTAAAAGGCATGCTTTTTAATTTGAAAGTTCATGACAAGCTACAAGGGTGGATTCATGTGGAAGCAGAAGTTATTTGCAATACATACATCCTACTACAAACTTGGTTCTAAAATATGCAAAGGATGATTCATAAAGAAAAAAAAGAATTCAATAGAAAGACAAGTAAATACTTGAACGCTCTCTAAAAGATTTCTGTATGGCCAACATACATATGGAAAGGGACTACATCAGTTATCAGAGGAATTCTAATAAAAGCTCACAATGTGATCCTAATCCTGCACACCAGAATGGCTAAAATAAAATTAAAAAAAAAAAAATGGAAATACCAACTATTTGGTAGAACATGGAGCAACTGGAATTCTAATCTACTGCTAGTGAAAGTGCAATTTGGTACAACCACTTTAAAAATGCTTTGGCCATATCTACTAAAGCTGTGAACATCCATATATTCTATGACCCAGCAATTCTACTTCTAGATACATACCCAGTAGAAATGGGTACATATGTTCACCAAAACACATAAGTCTAACCATCTGCTAAGGAATGAACACCCTCCTTCTGAATGCCTAACTTTTGTTTTTAATTGTTCTTTAGATGAAGGTTTACAGAGCAAAGTAGCTTCTCATTAAACAGTTAGGACATATATTGTTTTATGACATTGGTTACCAACTCTAAGACATGTCAACACTCTCTCTTCTTGACCTTGGGTCCCCTATTACCAGCTTTCCTGTCCTCTCCTGCCTTCTAGTCCTTCTTCCTGGGCTGGTATGCCCCTGGAGTCTCATTTTGTTTTATGGGCCTGTCTAATCTTTGGTTAAGGGTGAACCTCAGGAGTGACTTCTTTATTGAGCTAAAAGGATGTCTGGGGGTCATATTCTCAGGGTTTCTCCAGTCTCTGTCAACCTAGAATTCTGGTTTTTTTTTTTTTTTTTTGAATTAGGATTTTGTTCTATATTTTTCTCCAGTTCTGTCCTGAATGCCTCACTTAAAAAGCACTATTCTTGTCTGTTCTAAGGTGATGGCCATATATAATGATAAGCTTATAAAGAAAAGTCTAGAGCTTTCTGTGAAATGCAGCAGCAAATCTCTAGAGGCTCATGTTCTTATAGCTTCTGTTCCCTCTGGAGCTACTGCTTCTGTCTGTCCTTCTGCTGGGCTGCACCACATGGAACCAGTTATAAAATTCAACCTCATCTTATAAATTCACAGGAGTCCTACTCACACAAAATTTTTATTGGCTATGAGAACAGGTGTGTAGATAAGGTATACAAGGGATTTCTATTGTAGCAAAGCAAAACCTTAAAATGAAATGGCTGGGAATGGCGGGCCTCCTTCTGTAAAAATGCTTTTCTACATGGAATATGGGAAAATGCAGTTAAGATATGGCTTATGCAAAAAGGCAAAAAGGAGTGCTTGCAGCAATTTGGTAATCATTTAGATTACCTGTAAAAATATTTTCATCCTTTTTCTCATAGCTTACAGGAAATGAAATTCCAAAAGGATCGCATATTTAAAAGTAAAATACGTCACCATACAAATTTCAGAAGAAACTATGAGAGGTTTTCTTTTGCTTTTTGTTGGTAAAAGAGAAAGATTTTCTAAAAATCCCAAAGCTGTGAAGGCTAAAACTGGTAAGATACAGATGTTTGGCATATGAAAAACTATATGAAGAAAGCAAAAGTACAGGCAAAAATCTGAAGAAAAATTCATAGGCTAAGGATTTGAAAGATATAGAAATGGTCAATAATCACATGATAAGAAGCTCAACCTCATTAGTCATTAGGGAAATGCGAATCAAAACCAAAACACACTATTATTTCAAAACCACTGAGATGGCTCAAATCAATAGGATGGACAACACAAGTGGTGAGGATGTGGAGAAACTAGAACCCTCATACATTGCTGGTGGACATGTAACATGATCCAGTCGCTTTGGAAAACAGTTAGGTGCTTGCTCAGAAAGGTAAACATAGAGTTAGCATGCAACATAGCAATCCCACTCCTAGGTATGCATCCAGGACAACTGAAGCACGTTCACATAATAACTTACAAAAGAATTTTCATAGTAGAATTATTTATAAATAGCCAAAATGTGGAGAGAATCCAAAAGTCATGAATTGATAAACTGTGGTGTACTCATAAAATGGAATATTACTCAGCCATTAAAAGGCATCAGGTACTAATACACGGCACTATATGGACAAACCTTGAGAACGTTATGCTAAGTGAAAGAAGCCAAACAGAAATGACCGCGTGGTACATGATTCCATTTACATGAAATATCGAGAACAGACAAACCAACACAGACAGGAAGTAGATTAGCAGTTGCTATGTCTTGGAGGAAAGGAGTAATGAGATGACTACTAATATGTAGGGCGTTTATTTACAGCGTACTGAAAATATCCTGAAGCTAGACAGTGGTGATTGTTGCACAACTCTGTCCATATACTAGAAACCACAGAATTGTGCACATTATAAAAGGTAATGTTATGGCCGGTGAATTATATCTCAATAGAAATATTTGTGACTCCCGAAAGACTAACATTTCAGTTAAATATATAGAACCCATAAATCAGTAGGCGAAAAGAACCCATTTTACCATATCTCTCTCCAGCCAAAGTGAAGGGGATACATTCTATTAATACATCTTATTTTTTTATCTCTTCATTAACAAGTTCTGTTCTCATTATACATAACTAGTCTCCATTTCTAATCATACATAACTAGTCTCCATTTCCTTATGCCTGTTTTCACTATTGTAACTACATAAACAGAGCACTTCCATGGTTTTTATAAAAACCCACCCACTCATTCAATCAGACATATCATTTTTGGAAGCTTCTTAGGTGCCAGGAACTAGGACACTCTGACCAACACAGCAGACAAGGTCCTGCCTGCATGGGCCTTCTATTTTTGTGGAGCAGTCAGATGATAAACCAGCCAAACAGTATGTAATGTTACCTAACATCAGGAGGGAGGCGTATAATTTTGGAGGTGTCCCAAGCTGTGTCTCTCTCATGAAGATTTCCCTCCTGCCTCTGAACCCAGTGGAAAGTAAACACTTTGAAGGAACTGTGAGGTCAGTAAGTGTGAAAAAAGACATTTCATTTCAGTTTCATTTTGTTGGTTTTACCTGCTATGCTGTCAACATTTTTTTAAACACTATCCTGCAGCTGACATCAACCAACCCCCCAAAAAACAAAAACAAAACCCGATGCCATGCAGTCGATTCCGACTCACAGCGACCCTGTAGGACACAGTAGGGTCTCCAAGGAGTTCCTCGTCTTAGGACACAAATAATTCCTGCTTATGAGAATCTGAAAGTTGTTCACTGTGGATGTGTGAGGGACTCAGTAACACTTGCAGAGATTCCATGTGGGTGTGGTGCTCAAGTGTGAGCATCGGGGGGAATGGACCCCATGGCACTTTGCATCCTTCTGGAGATTATGACACAACAAACATTCCCTCTTCATTGTCCTGCATCTTGTAAGATAACAGAGGGAATTGTTAGGCAGAACCATTTGAAAATGCATGGCAAGAAATTTTATTGAAACATTAAATTCAAAATAAAATCTTCCTACGTTTTCCAACCTTCCCTACCTCATTTCAAGAGGTAACTGGACTCACAGAGTTAAAGCCCTGAAACTTCGAGACTCTGAAGAGTCTGTTGTAAGAGTCTCAGCTCATTGCAGTAATCACACTGAGTGAACTGGAAACCAAGGGAAGA
Organism: Loxodonta africana; assembly: GCF_030014295.1. Lineage (NCBI taxonomy): Eukaryota > Metazoa > Chordata > Mammalia > Proboscidea > Elephantidae > Loxodonta > Loxodonta africana. The sequence continues at coordinate 273,474 of NW_026974876.1, read as the reverse complement.
GTGGGAGTCAGACAGCAGAGACCTACACATTGGGAAGGGGTGAGGCCTGCTTCTTGATAATGCCCTGGGGTAGGTGGCAGCACCTCAAAGGGTAATGCAGGCACAGAAGTAGACAAACCACGTTATGGTGTTCCCAGCCCTGCCAAGGTTCTCACGCTCCATCTGAGAATGGAAGCAGCAGAGACAATGCTTCTAGAGAGATCACCCACATAGGCTGAGGCGATGGGTGTGTTAAAGATCTCCAAACCTTGGTCTTTCTTTAGACCCCGGGGTACCTAGAAAATAAACCAACACCAAATATATACCCCTGCAAAGAAGTAAGGTTAAAATTTTACCCCAATTTTGTAAGCCGAGAGCTCTGAGTTGGAATTCAATTTATTTAAAGAAATATAAAGTTTTCTTGCATACATGAATTTGTGCTGATTCACTTACAATTCATATTATTCATTCATCCCCGAAGTCAGCAAACATTTACACTATAACAGCTATATGTTAGACGCTATGGCAGTTGCTCTTGATGATGAAATGACTCAGAGAATTTCCCTCAATGCCTGGTGAGAGAAACAGCCAAGTTAACAGTTGTATCAGTCATGTATTGCTGTGTAACAAATGACCCCAAATTGTCGTGTCTTAAAAGAGCAACAATTTACCAGCTCACAATTTTTCAAGTTGTCAGTTTGGAGCTCTTCTGATCTGGGTCAGCCTCAGTGGCTCACAACACGGCTTCCTCATGTGTCTACAATTTGCTTCCAGGTAGCTGGGAGCCAGTTCATAACATCAAGTCAGTGAAAATGCTAGATCCTCCCTCCATTGGTCTTCCATCATCTAGCAGGCTGGCCTGAGGATGTTCCCATGAGTTCTCAGGGTTTAAGAGCAACAAAAGGGAAAGTCTCAATGTAAAGTCTTTCAACTCTCTCATTTTATCAGGTTTTCTACCATCCCAATGTCCAAAACAATAATGTCAGCCCCAACTGAGGGATGGAGAAAGACTCCTACTGCTAATGAAAGGCGCTCCAGAGTCTCATAGAAGGCATGGGCACAGAGAGAGGATAAATGTGTAGACATTTCTTACATCAACCACAAAAAGTAAATGCAATTGTGTTTTATGCTGTGGTAAAGGGTTTTGCAGGTACAATGGAGTAGGGAGCAAGAAGTGAACAAATCTACCAGGAGGATATTTAGGGAAGTGATGTCTGAACCAAGTTGAGAATATGATTGGATAGTTAAGGGGTGACAAAAGGCCCGGGTCCAGGAAGCCCCATGTCTTCTCCAGAGAGAAGTCTGAGGAGACAGGCTGAAGCCACTGAGGCATTTGGTACATTTGTGACCAGATGCAGATCATCTTTTGTTCTACTGTTTTCCAACCACTCGTCCCTATTTATAGTTTGGAGTCATACAAGAGTAGACCCTAGCATTTCCCTGTTGAAAATTTATTTTCCTCTGAGAAGTCATCACCACCCCAATGTTCTTAATTCCTTCCTCAAATGCTGTCTCCATTTACCAGCTCCTTTTCTAAATAGGCTCCAGAGTGAAAGCAGAGCCTGGAAGATGCACAGGTCATGGACTTTCCCCAAGTCAACTCCTAAACCTCCCATTCTGGCTGACCACAAATTCCTGAGTCTTAGCATTTTATGGTGAGCTCACAAGCCCAATCTGTTCCAATGGGGTCAGTTCTCTTAACCACCATGCTTCACCAGAGAGTAGTCCATCACATGGGATAGGAAAGAAAATCTTCTAGTCACGGGGAAGAGCCTGTGTGAAGCCTCAGAGGCTAAGGAGACCTGAGAGGTGTTCAGAGTGGACATTGTATGACCAGGGCTGGAGAGACATGATTCCAAGAGAGTCAAATGAGAAGTTTTGGAGAAATCAACTCCTGGTCACACTGTAACGATTCCCTGTACTCTCTCTCTCCCCACCAAGGGATAGTAACGACATGGAGTGCAGAGAAAAGTTGCAATTCCTTTTTTATATCTAAGCCCCCTTTTCCCAGTCTGGGACTGGCAGTATTCAAGCTCCTACTTGAACTGTTTCATATTTTTCTTTTTGCTGTGTTTCTATTCAAAGTGGGCCCATGGAACCGAGCAATGTCAGGAATGATGTCACACAGGGTTATGGAAGCCATGCCGTTCATGCTGATCTCACCTACTCTTTTGGAGAGGGTGTCGATCTGAGATCCTGTGGGAGAGCACCTGGAACTACTCTATCATAGAAATTCTGGACTAAACCGGGGTCCCCAAGTCACCAAACGGTCATGCATCATGAAGAACTGGGAAAAGGGATAAAAATCCTTCAGGACATCATTATGATTGGACATCTTCACCCAGAGAGGATGAAACAGTGATACAGAAGGAAGAGGCCTTTCTCTAAGACTCTAGATAAGGGTGAGAGGAAAAATTGTCCCAGATTGATGTGTGTTACGGAACAAAGGGTCTGGTTTCCACCAGAAAAGAGAGCCATGATAGGACAAGATGAAGGAATTGGGAATGGATAAGGTCATAAGGAGGAGTGTCCTGAGAAAGCATTTCCTGTCATTTGGTGGGCAATTAACCAAATTCTTATATCAATAGGAAATGTAGGAATAAGTGAGGGATCAAGCTACAGAATTCACTGGGAGTTCGAGAGCTTTCCAGGCACTCTGTTGTTTAGGATCTGTACCTGGTGGAAAGGAAGGAAGTCAGTGGACAACTAGGGCAGAAGAGTATAGGATGGGGGAAAGGGTGGTTAGAGAGAAGCGTACTTATTATATTTTCTAATGACATGGTATTAATGTACTATGTGAAGAATTAAGAAAATATCTCAGGAGGTTCTGGGAGTGAGAAGTTGAAGGAGCCCAGAGCCCACATCATTGAGGGCAGAAGATGGCTTGCAGACTCCTCCCCTAGATTCAGGAACTCCCCTTCTCCTCCTATATCTTCTCCCCACATCTCCCGAAGGGCCTAAAAAACCCTCACAGCAAAGAGAGCTATAGGATAGAATTTTTTTACATTCCTACTTTTCTGAACCTGAATTTTGTCTAGGATCTTTAATTTGCCACTCCTTTCAGGGCAGTTTTGTTGCCCTCTCCACTACCATTATTTTTGCTACCCCCCACCACTACTGTAGTGCTGCCCTCCACTGGCCCTATTTCCTTTTGCTTCCTAGGTTTCTAACTGGCCTCTAAAACCCTCTTGAGAGATCCCCTGCTGCAACTTCTGTCACGGAGTTTGCACTCCACTCCCAAGATGCTTCCATCTCTTTCTTCCTTAACTCGCCAATCCTACCTTCATACTCAGAAAAATACAGACCCTTATGTTGACATATACAACCCACCCACCCACACAGTTGATGTGGTTGTGTCTTGGCTACTGAGATTTGTACCATCGGACTCTCAAATATGGACATCTCTTTCTGCTTCAGACTGAAAGAGTATTTCTCATAATGACATGGTGAGAGCTTTCTGTTCAGGGAAAGGCAATCTTAAAGGAGAAGCTTTAAATTATACATAAATATACAAATTTTCCTCTAAGTATAATTCTTTGAATAACAGGTCTTCCCTTAATGGCCACATAAAGCAGGGACTCCATCAGCCTGAAACCAGAAGAACTAGGTGGTGTGCAGCTACAGTCAATAACTACCCTGACAGAGGATACTAGCAAGTTATAAAAATGATGGTACCCTCAAATACAGCCCTTATACTGAAAGAAAAGACCAATATGAATGTCAGACATACTCTGAAACTTGCTCTTGAACGTAAGGTAGCTAAAGGAAATGAAAGAAATGATGAAGTAGAAGAGCTGAACAGAAGATTTCAAAGGGCGGCTCGAGAAGACAAAGTATGATAATGACATGTGCAAAGACTTGGCGTTAGAAAAACAAAAGGGAAGAACATGCTTGGCATCTCTCAAGCTAAAGGAACTGAAGAAAAAAATCCAAGCCTCGAGATGCAGTAGTGAAGGATTGTACGGGCAAAATATTGAACAACACAGGAAGCATCAAAATAAGATGGAAAGAATACACAGGGTCACGGCACAGACACACACACGCAAAAGCATGGGTCGATGTTCAACCATTTCAGGAGGCAGCACGTCATCAAGAACTGATGGTATTGAAGGAAGAAGTCCAAGCTTCACTGAAGGCATTGGCAAAAAGCAAGACTCCAAGAACTGACAGGTACCAATTGAGATGTTTCAACAAACAGATGCAGCACTGGCCGAATAATTTAGCCAACCGATTGGAAGAGATCCATGTTTGTGCACATTCCAAAGAAAGTGATTCAACAAAATTCAGAAACTATCAAACAATATCATTAATATCAAAACCCAGTACAATTTTGCTGAAGATCATTAAAAAGAAGTTGCAACAGGAATTCAAGTCAGATTCAGAAGAGGATATGGAATGAGGAATATCATTACTGATGTCTGATGGATCTGGGCTGAAAGCAGAGAATACCAGAAAGATGTTTCCATGCGTTTTATTGACTATGAAATGGCATTATACTGTGTGAATCATAACAAATTATGGGTAACACTTCAAAGAACGGAAATTCTAGAACACTTAAGTTTGCTCATTTGAAACCTGTACATAGACCACGAGGCAGTTTTTCAGAAAGAACAAGGGGTACTATGTGGTTTAAAATCAGGAATAGTTTGTGTCAGGGCTCTATCCTTTCATCACATTTATTCAATCTGTATGCTGAGCAACTAATCCAAAAAGCTGCACTCTATGAAAAAGAACGTGGCATTAGGTTTAGAGGAAGATTCATTAACAACGTACGATATGCAGATAACACAAACTTGGTGAAAGTGAAGAGGACCTGAAGCACTACTAGTGGTGAATATCAAAGACTACAACCTTCAGTATGGGTTGCACCTCAACATAAAGAAAACAAAAATCTTCACAACTGGACCAATAAGCAACATCATGATAAACAGAGAAAAGATTGAAGTTATCAAGGATCTCATTTTATTCGGTTCCCCCGTCCACGCTCATGGAAGCAGCAATCAAGGAATCAAATGATGTATTGCAAATCTGCTGCAAAAGAACTCTTTAAGCTGGTGACAAGCACAGATGTCACTCGGAAGGCTAAGGTGTGCCTGACACAAGCCATGACATTTTCAAACGCCTCATACGCATGTGAAAGCTGGACAGTGAAGAAGGGAAACCGAAGAAGAAGTGCTGCCTTTGAATTATGGTGTTGGTGAACAATATTGAATATACCATAGACTGCCAGAAGAACAAACAAATCTGTCTTGGAAGAAGTACAGCCAGAATATTCCTTACAAGCACAGATGGTGAGTGTTTGTCTCACATACTTTGGACATGTTATCAGGGGAGACCAGGCCCTGGAGAAGGACATTATGCTTGGTAAAGTAGACAGCGAAAAAGAGGAAGATCCTCAGTGAGATGGATTGACACAGTGGCTGCAAAAATGGGCTCTAGCATAATAACAAGTGTGAGGATGGCACAAGACTGGCCAGTGTTTTGTTCTGCTGTATATAGGGTCAGTATAAATTAGAACTGACCTGATGACACCTAACAACAACAATACCCTGTTCGGCTCACTGCCTGTCTCTTAGTTTGCTGTACTGTGGTGGTTTGGATGTTGCTATGATGCTGGAAGCTAGGCCACCAGTATTTTAAATACCAACAGGGTTATCCATGGTGGACAGGTTTCAGTGGAGCTTCAAGACTAAGACAGACTAGGAAGAAAGACCTGGAGATTTACTTCCGAAAATTAGACAATTAAACCCTTACAGATCACAAGAGAATACTGTCCAATTCACTTGCTTTGGACATGTCATCAGGAGAGATTAATCAGTCCTAGAGGAGAATATCATGGTTGGTGAAGAAGAAGGCCAACAAGGCTGTAGGAGACCCTTGGTGACATGGACTGGCACATTAGCCATAATGATGGAATCTAAATTGCTGGCACTTGTGAGGATGACACAGGACCTGGCAACCTTTCGTTCTGTGGTACCTAAGTTCACCATTAGTCGGAGTCACCTCAATGGCAGCTAGCAAAAAATTACTGTTTGAGAGGAGAACTGAGATATGAACTTGATACAATATACCAAATATTAAAATGTTCAAAGATCTCATGTTTACTATAAAAGAATAGGAATTGAAAATACAACTTTCAAATCGCTAGAAGGAAAAAGAAAGTAAGAGAAATTTCATCATTCCAATAAAAAAAGAAACAGGAAAAGAATAATAATAATAAAAAAAGAACAGTGAATATGAAGTATAATATTGGAATTATGTCTAAATGTATGAGTAATAGCAAGAAAAAGGGATTAATACCTAAGGAAAAAACATGTACACTCAGCTTAGACTTGCAAATCCAGCCATATCTTATTTATAAAAGAAAGTTAAAACATAATGACAGAAACTTTTAAATTATGTGAATGAAGAAATTTCTACTGTTTTTTTTTTAATGACTACAGGAACAACCCTCTGCCAAATACTGTTGATACAGAAATGATTAAGAAAAGATTCCTTGCAGTCTGGTGAGAGAAACAGCCCAGTTAACAAATCAGTTATCAATTGCTGTATAACAAATGACCCAAAAATGAAGTGCCTTAAAAGAACAAGCAGTTACTTCGCTCACAGTTTTCGGGGTTGGCAGTTTGGGGTTCTTCTGGTCTGGGGCAGACTCAGCCACTCTCGGCTGGGCTCCCTCAAGTATCTGGAATCAGCCACCATGTCAGCTGACGGACAGAGGGCCTGAAATCTTCTCAGCGGGATTCTCTCTCTAAAGGTCTCTTGTCATTTATTAGGGTGGCCTGGGCTGTTCCCACGGGTTCTCAGTGTTTGAAGCGCAGCAAGAAGGCAAGGAACAGCCCTGGTGGTGCAGTGGTTAAGGGCTCAGTTGCTAAAGGAAAGGTAATCAGTTTGTACCCACCAGCTGCTCTGCGGAAGAAAGACATGGCGCTCTCCTTCTGTAAAGATTACAGCCTTGGAAACCCTATGGGGCAGTTCTACTCTGTCCTTCAGGGTCACTGTGAGTTAGAATATACTTGAGAGTGATGAGTTTCGTTTTTGGTAAGAGAGCAAGTCACGATGTGTCTAATTATATTCGGTCTCTGCTTCTATTGGTCTTTGTACTGTCCCAAAGGCCAAAGCAATCATAGATCAGTCCAAATTCAAGGAGTGGAGGAAGAATCTTGCTCTTCAGAAAGGGAGCTGTAGGTCATATAATATGTATGGATACATACACATTAGAACATGTGGCCATTTTTGCTATCCATTACAACATGTAAATGCAATCAAGTTTGTCCCTAGTTGTGGCAGAAGCGTTTCTTAAATACAATAGAGTGTGGAGCAGGGTGGGAAATTCTACCAGGTGTAGGGTTGGAAAGGCTTCCACCAGGAAGTGATGCTTGACCTAAATTTTGAAATACGAGTGGATGGTTAGGAGATTTTCTTTTTTTTTATATTTCCAACCACTTGGCTCACATTCTACCATCTGTCGTCACACAAAGCGAGCCCTCTGCTCCCATGCTGACATCTTTCATTTTCCTTCAAATCCTCAGGCTCTCCTCTACCTACCAAGCACAACTTCCCAAACCCTGCCTTAAAATGTTTCAACAATTTGCTTGTTCCTTTTCTAATTGCCCCCTGGACAAAAAAGGAGATCAAGCAGAGGACAGTGGACCTTTCCCCAAGGGCTCTCCTAAGCCTCCCAGGCAGGTTGACCATAGACGTCTGGAGTCTCAGTGCTTTTCTGTGATGATGTAATCCTACCCTTTTTAGTGGCTCCAAGGGAGAAGCATGTGGACAGGCCAAGAGGCTTCACAGGGTTTAGAGTCAGGAGGTCAAGAGAGAGTGGCCTAGACACCACCACTGAGTGATGGTACCTCCAGGCATCAGACCAAAAACTCCATTCTGCACGGATGGCTACGAAGGGTGAGTCTTTTGGAAGAGTTTTCTTTTATTTAATCAATAGATATATATTGGGTATCTCCTATGGGTGGGGTTCTGTCTCACTTTCTGGGACTGCCAAATATGAGGCAGACCTCGTCTTTGTCCCCAAGTTATTTACAACCCACTTGGAAGACACAAATTGGAAATTGAGCATCTCCTATGACTCAGTGCTATGATGGAGGATTACTAAAAGATTACTAGGTGCTCTGAATACATAAACCAGAAGCACAGACTGGGTACCTTGGAGGAGGAACCAGTCAACAGGAAGGGAGAGAATGTCTACTAGTCAGAGGGAACAGCCTGTGTGAAGCCTAAGTGGCAAAGGAGGCCTGAGAGGTGTTCAGAGTGGACATTGTGTTTCCAGGGCTGGAGAGATTTGATTCAGGGCCAGAGAAGAGGTTTGGGAGAAATAGCGACTCATTATACTCTTCTATTTCCTCAACTCACAGTTTCCTTCCTCTTAGATGTTGACTTCTTTAAGTGAACATTTCAATTCATTTTTAAGATATAATTTCCCTCCTCCCAGCCTCCTAGCCTCTCCCACAACAGTTGCCATATTTTTTCCTAGTGCGCTGTTTAGATTCAAACTGGGCCCTTGGAACTGAGCGATGTCAGCGATGATGTCACACAAGAGTTACTGGAAACCTTGGTGCTCACTCAGATCCCAACTGCTCTTTGGAGAGGTTGTCGGTCTGAGGTCTCCTGTGGGAGAGTGACTTTGGATACCAAATTACAAACGGTTCTGCCTAAATCAAGGTCCCCAACTTGTGAGAGTTTGGGACATCATCTCTACGTGGGAGGAGGAGAAACATCTTGCCGGTGACCATCCTTCGTGGTTCATCTTCACCCAGCCAGAATGGAGCGGCAATACGTGAGGAAGAGGCCTTTCTCTAAGGCCCGAGGTAAGGGTGGGAGGAAAATTCAGTCTGTGCGATGGGTGCTGGGCAGCAAGGGGTTTGATTCACCCCGGAAACAAGGACCACAAGGGATCATCGAGGCTTTCACCTGAAAAAACTTCCTGTCAATTAGTAAACAGTAAGAAATTATAGTGTGAATAAATAAATGAAGGAATAAATATGTGAGTGAAGTATAGAATTCTACTGTCATCTGAGGGGCTTTCCATAACAGTAGCAGACAAGTCAGATTGGTGAACTCTCCTGCTTTGTTAGTGGAAAGAACGCAGGTGGGCAACTGGGGCAGTGGGTATAGAACCAGGGAGAAGGGTGGTTACAGAGACTTGTACTTCATTTTTTCATGAGAATGAATTAATATATCATGCGAATTAAAAAAATATATCAAATTTATTGGGAGGTTTCGGGAGTGGGTGGTGTGATGGAGCACAGTATCACACATTCATTCAGAGTTCCCAGTCAGTGTAAGCTGCCACAGTCCTCAGCCTGGACGCAGGCAGAAGAAGGTCCAGGAAGGCCCTGCCCCTCTAGCTCTAGGGATTTCCCTTCTCCTCCAAGGTCTCCTGACCATCTTTACCTAAGGGTTTAACATTTCTTCTAGGTAAAGACAGCTATAGTATAGATCGTTTTTTTTTTTCTCTTGTAGTTGCAAAGTTTTATTTTTTTAAATTGTGTTGAAAATATACATAAAACACAACTGAATAATTTCTAATGTATGAGTCAGTGATACTCATTACATTCTTCAAGTCATATAACCATTCTCAATATCTTTCTCCAAACTTTTCTACAACCATTAATATAACCTCAATGCCCCAATGGAAAAACTTCCCCTTCCCCCTGCCCACAACTGCCAACCACCAATAATCCTTGCTTTCTATATATTTGCTTATTTCATGTAAGTCAGATCGTACAGTATTTGCCCTATACTTAGGGCAAATACTAACTTATTCCATTTAGCATGATGTTTTCAAAGTCTACCAGGAAAGAATTTTAAAATTCCAACTATAGCTAACCTCAGTTTCTGCTATCATTCTTAGTTATCCATTCTTTCACCGACTAGTGTGCCCCCGCCTTGTCTTCTTTGTTGCTGCCCCATTCTGCCCTTCAGTGGCTGAGCCCTGCTTTCTGCTCCCTCCTTGATCTCTGTATCCTTCTAACCAACTGCTGGCATGTTCCATCTCTGAATCTTGTCTCTCTCTCGAGCTTTCCCTCCATCCAACGCACCCGACCTAGCTCCATCTCTTTCTGCATCCTGAACTCTGCAGTCGTTCCCACAGATTCAGAAACATACACAGACCTTTAGGTTGACATAGACAACCCACTGAGACATACACAGCAGAGGAGGCTGTGTGTTCTCCATCTGAAGTTCTCGCATCAAGGTTCTCAGATATGGCCATCTCTTTCTGCCTCACTTCATCTACTAAGGACTGGGCTTCTATTCCGAGAAAAACAATTTTCATCTTCTACTGTGGCTGGGTTAAGAAGGGTGCAAGGAAGAGGTAGACATGTAAGAATCATAACTAAATATACACATTCTTCTCTTTACGTATACCTCCTCTATAAAAAGCCTTTCAGTAAAAAGAGGATGAAAAGAGGTGACCATTGCTCTGGAGTGTTTACCCTCCAAATTTACTAAGAATATCACCCACATACAAAACATCAAGTCACACATTTATTATGAAGCTTCATGGGAATGAGGTCATTTCTAAGTTCCAAATGAACAAATTCATTGGAATTGAATAAATGTGGAATTAAAGAAAAATCACTTCTTAGAAAATGAACTACCATAAACAGTGCCACTTTACAATGGAGACTTTGTCTTCCACAGCAGTGCCCCCAAAGGGTGGTGGGTCTCTGGGGAAGAAGAAAGAAACCATGGGGTCTGCAGAGGTGGAGGATGTGGTGATGGAGAGGCCTCCAGGGGTCCCTATGACCAAAGCTTTGGGGTCACAGGTGAGAATAAGGACCCTGAAAGCTCAACTAAAATAACTCTCTATTCTCAGAGGTCTCTATCCAAGAGGAAAATGTGCAACAGTCAACAACATCCCATGAAAAAAGTCGAAGCTCCAGGCCCAGGAAGATTCCAAAACAATCTGAGAACTCTCTTCTGTCATCTTCCACCGAGCAGACCTCTCACTCCTCCAGCTACGGGGCTGCCCCAGGAAAGCCATGGGTCAGGTGCGCATATTTCACCAAGGTGCGCACGGTCAAGGGGGTGGCGGTCGCCTGGCAGACCAAAACCTCCTTTGCCCCCGTGGGCAAGATGCCCCAGGTCTTTGAAGCCGAGCTCTCTGAGGAGAGCACCATCGGCTCTGCCCCCAGTCTGGCCAACACTGAGTCCCTGGTCAGCAACCTGGAACCCTGGCAGGAGGGGCCCCAGACCTGTACCCAGGAGCCCACCGACCAAGGGGAGGAGCATGGGGAGAGACCCCGCGCAACCACCCCGGAGTGGCTGGTGACCCGTGAGCGCGGCTTCCGCTGCGTGGCCTGCTGCCGCGTGTTCGAGTCCCGGGAGGCCCTGGTTGCGCACGCGGAGCATGGTGTGACTCAGGGCTTCAGCTGCCGGGTCTTCTTTGAAGAGCTGCTGGAGAGGCGGCTGCCACGCTCAGTGCAGCGCAGGCCCAGACGCTGCCACCAGCTGGCCAGGCGTTGCCTGATGGCCGCCAAGAAGAGGGAGGTGAGGGAGAAGAGAGCGGTCTGCAGACGCCTGGAGGAGCAGCTGGAGAAGCAGAGAGAAGAACTGAAGAGGCTGAGGCACCAGCTGGACAGGCTGAAGAGGCAGGAGACCAGGCTGCAGAAGGAGCAGGCGCACCACCGAGGCCAGAGGGGGAAGCGCCTGAAGACGTGCTAGAACCCCGGGACTAGGAGGAGCAGGGCCTTTGGGCTGGAAACGTGGGCCCTTCAGGAGAGACCTCCATTCAGGTTCGTTTAACCCAGCTCCCCTGGAAGATCATACCCTCCTTCCCCCTGTGACCCCAACCCTCCCAACCCAAGTGCACAGAGAACTCCAGCCCTAAGGGGGATCTGGATGGAAGAAGTCCCAGATAGCTGACCGCAGACACCAAGTCCCCTCAGAGGCTCCCCTGGCCCAGGAGAGGACAGGACAGGCCTCATCTGGATGGTGAGATCTTGGGACCCTAAGGATGAGCGCAGCATAAATAGGGAAAGGGAAATGGGATTTCAGTGGGACTTGGGAGGATTGGGGGGGGGGGCCCTGCTGAGGTGTGATGGTGAAGGGGGTGTCACTGAGTTCTTTGGAGGAGAAGGAATCAGAGAGATGGCAGGCTGTTGGGAAACATGTCTGCAGGTGAGCAGTGGACATAAAGCCCTAAACAAACAACTCTGGGTCCCTTCCCAGCAGTATAGAGGCAGAGAAAGAGACAGGGCTTGGTAGGAGGAGAGGAGGGCAGGTTGAAGGAAAATGAACTCACCCCAGCCATGTCTTCTGGTCTCCTAGGGTGAATTTGGGTTTATGATTGGGATGCATCCTTTTTGCCACATTAGGGGAATGTAAGTGGGAGGTGGTGTAGAAAAATCCCCCTGGGTGTTAACCATTTCTGGATAAGAGTTGATCCAGGGCTTGCAGGATATTTCCTGTAGAGCATGTCCTAGGGGAAGGGGTAGAGCTTTGGAACTTTTTCTTCTCCTAAATCAAGCTGTACATTCCGGTTCTTGACATGTCAAACAAACTTGCTAATTTTCTTTTTGTTTTCCTGTGGTCAAATCTGACCTGTCGCGAGGTCAAAGAACTGGAAGAAAAAGGCCCTCTGAGGTGAAAGAACCAAAAGAGAGGAAAGGCTTCAAACCCAGGGAGAACAGCGAGAACACAGGTGATCAGAGGTAATGGTGGGAAAGGGCAGATTCAGGCCCAGACTCAACAGTGGACAACAAAGCCCCAGTCTCAGTCGCGACATCAAATCCCAAGTCTGGGGAAGCCCTGGACATGACAGGGGTGTATCCATCTCTCTGGGAGATAAGACCACAAGTATCACAGGGAACCCCCCAGGGGCAGAGGAATGGAGGGCAGGGCCTCTAGGATGGGCACCTCCGTCCACAGTCTGTCCTGTGTGTATTCCTCAGAGTGACAGAGACTGCTCCTGCGAGGCAGAGGGTCACAGGCAGAAAAGAACCGAGGTGTTCAGACCAGGTAAATTCTGCAGTCTCCTAAGGATCCAAATGAAAAATCAGAGATTCTCAGAGGTATCAGGGTGGGAGGGGTTGGTATTCCCAGGCTGGGGAGAGGCTGGCTGGGGAGGTGCTGGTTTCTGAAATCTTTTCATCAACATCTTTCTTCTTAAAAGCTACCTTCCCAGTTGATGTCCTCTATGATCTATGCTCAGACCTGAATGGGGCCTAAAATGCACAAAGGTGGGTTATCTAGTGGGGCTAGGCAGGGAGGAGGTGGAAGCAGCATATCCAGGAAAGAGAATCTTCTAGAGACGCATGAGTTACCTAGTGAATTGCACATGGTGTCCAGCCTTCTACATTTAGCTGTAGACATGTGCTTGCAAGATGTGTTTGAGGGGTAACTCTACTGACTTCCCAAAATTATTTTTGGTCATTTCCAGTTATAGAGACCAGAGGAACTCACTGGCTCCAAGAACAACAAGAAATCCACTGGATCTGATTATTACTTTCTGCGGTGTGCTCTCCTTCCAGTGATTCAAATCTTTTGTCTGTCATTCTGGAGAATTTTCACCTATTTTAAATATCTAACAAAACATGTTAAAATATACATGTATCTATGATGTTTAAGAATTTACAAAGCTCTGAAATTGTTTTTTATCACATTTGCAAGATCACAGATTTGTATGACAAAAAAATTTATGTCAGGGTCCCACCGTCATATGTAATTTGGTCCTGCTCCCCCAGGGTATCCAATGTTAATAGACACACGTGTATCCTTCCCTACACGTCTCTGCAGGGACACATACACACAGTCACAGGTACACAAGTACATCTGCTGGGGTGTTTGCTTTTATGAAAGCCTGGTCACACTCCACCCACATTGCTCTCGCCCCTTATTTCACTTGATATTCTACCTTGATTCTCTGTAAGTCATTTGATATGGCACTGACACTATATTTTTTGATCTTTTAACTTACATGAATAATTTAAATAGATGATATCAATTCAGTACACTTTATCTGTACTTCTACATGTTCTTGTCAGAAGCTATCAAGTCAGTTCTGACTCACAGTGGCCCTTTGCACCACAGAACAAAACACCACCCGGTCATGTGCAATCCTAATAATCTTTGCTCTATTTGAGCACACTGTTGCAGCCACTGTATCAATCTCATTGAGGGTCTTCCTCTTTTTCACTGGACCTCTCCTTTACCAAGGATGATGTCCTTTTCCAGGGACTGGTCCCTCCCTCTTGATAACATGGCCAAAGCCATCCTTGCTTCCAAGGAATATTCTGGCTTTCTCCCTTTAAGACAGACTTGTTCGTCCATACATAGCACTACTAAGATGGAAACATTATCATCCATGCTTTTCAAGTCCACTCTTCCTGCGTGTTCTAGCTCTTCTCCCCCTGTTCTTTCCTGCAAGTGAATCCAAGATAATTCAGGTTAACAATGTGGTAAGTAGTCTCTCTTATCCTTGCTGAAACAAGCACACAGACTTATACACACTCATAAACATAAACACGTATCCAAGCATATTCAAACAATTGATATTGTTTAACCCAGGTGTGCTCATTTTATGTACACTTATCTGCATGCACCTTGATTTTTTCAGTAATACTTCAATAATACTTCACAGAGATTTTTCCCACTCAACTACTACAACTCATTTATTGATGATGTAGCTTTACCATAAGTTATCTATCATTCAACTATCAATGTACAGTCAATGTTTGGTCAACAATAATAATAACTATCCTTTGTGTACTACAGGATCTGTTTCTGTGGAATAGACTCCATAGAGTGAGATTTCCAGCTCAAAGTATGTTTTAAAAGTACAGAGCCATGGCCATGTCTTTCCCCTAGAGGCTGTCCTAAAGCACCTTTCCAGCCATGTCTCAGGGTATCCTTCTCCCCACAGCCCAGCCAGCTATAGATGGTGTTGATTTTTAAATTGTGCCAGTTTCACTGGGACTTTGATATTTTCTTAACTACCAGTGTTTTTGAGCAACTTGGACTATGTTTATTGGGCATGTGGATTTGCTGTGAACGATCTTTTTGAATTCACTGCTCATTTTTCAAGTGCTTAACTTTTATCCTTCTGTGTAAAATGGAAATTGTTATTAAGTCTTGTCATCTCCATTTCACATGATTTTCCAAATCTATCATTTGTGTATCACATTTTTGCAAGCTTTGTCCCCCAGAACGATCACTTGAGTCAGCACCGTTTATTAAATAAATATAATTTTCTCAAAATAGCGCCTTTGTATCAATGGTTATTGTGACTTCTTAGCAGATTTTGTTTCATTGGTCGACTTGTCAGTTTCTATGCTATGTAATATCAATTTGTTCTGTTACCTGAAGAGGTAGACACCTGTCAGTATCCTGCTTTTTCATGTTTTTCTTCTCTATACCTTTTAAAGCAGCCGTAGTGTTGCAGTGATTAAGTGCTCATCTGCTAATCCAAAGAAGGTTTGGCAGGTCGAACCCACCAGGGGGCACTGAGGGGAAAGACCTGTTGTTCTGCTCCCATAATGATCACAGCCTAGAAAACCCTGTGGGGCAGTGAAATGGGATCGCTATGAGTCAGAAATGGACTCCAAGTCTCCTAACACCAGCAACATCCTCTGCTATCTACTGTACTATTTGTAGCATATGATCACTGTATACAATTCAAAAACAACTATCTTAATATTCCGACTGGAAATACATTCCACTTATATATTAGTTTTAGGGACCTCCATTTGATTGACAAGACTTCTCATTTGAAAATATGGCATATTTTTTGCATATATTCAGCTTTCATTTCATGTATTTTAGTACATTAGTTTTCGTCATAGAGGTCCTTTGATGCTCTGGTCAAAACAATGTTTTCCTAAATATTTTACAGTTTTGAACACAGTTCGATCCAGTCAAGTAGTAGGGGAAAGAGAACGGTCTGCCCTTCTCACCCTTGCCAATTTGAGACCCTCATGTCTATACTGGAGACAAACCATTGATTTTGATGTATTTGTCTTTTATTCAGGTATGCAATTATATCATCATTATTTGAAAAATCTCTTATTATACTTATACTAGTTATTTAAATTTTCTAGTTTATTCCTTCACCTTAAAACTATGTTGAGTGATACCAAAATTTTTGTCTAGTTCCAAATTTATCAGAATGAGTTGAATATTAATTTTCCATTTATCTCACACCTGCTAAGTTTGGGGAGAATCTATTATGCCCCAATAGATAACTACTACTCTGACCTGCTGACCATTATTGGAATCACACACAACTTGTTTCTGACAGTTAAGTACTTTCACCTGGCCTCTGTGGAGCTGGGATCCCATGATTTGCATAGCTACTAGGCAGCCCAGCTCCCACTAACAACCTGAGCCTATAGACAATTGTTGCTGTTAGCTGTCATCAAGTCATTTCTGACTCATGACCACCCCATGTGGGCATAGTAGAACTAATTGTCCAATAGTGTTTTTAAGGCTTTCATCCTTTAGTAGCAGATGGCCAGGACTGTCTTCCAAGGACCCTCTGAGTACGTTCAAACTGCCAGACTTTCGGATAATAGTCAAGCACTTAACTGTTTGTGGCGTCCAGGGACTCCCTACAAAGTATACATATTGGTAAGCTCTATGTTGCTGGTGCTCCCCTCATCTCCGCATTCCTTATTCTTTTTGATGAAATGGGTATCCTTCAGTACCTCCAAGAAATGGTCTTATAGAAGACTAACTCAGACATGCCCACATATTGGAGGCTTTTAATCCCTTTTCCAACATCTGACACAGCAGGTCTGGCATTTCGATTTCAGGGAATGTGGGCCATTGCCTTTTCTAAGCTTCCAAAAGCAATCCCACAGCATATTAAACCCAGTTCCAGAACCCTTGCTACAGCAATAAATCCTTGTCAACAAACTATCCTTGACCCAACTTTATATTAAACTCCCCTTGACTCAGCACCTTCAGCACCCACTCCTCAGCACACCCCCGTCCTGCTCACACAAGGCAGCCAGGTCTTGCAGCTCCTTCAGTGTACAGTCCCTCCCCCCTCAACCACAACAGCACTGCCCCCGGTGGCTATGCTGGTATCTGACAACTAAGTATCTGGACAAATGCATGGGACACTATCTCAGGACTCTGCAAAGGAAAGTGTTGAAGGTGGATGGGGGCGGGGCGGAACCAGAACATAAAGTATGAACATTCTAGAGGCTGAAATTAAATGAGCCCAAATCTCACAGCTGCACACCCGTTGTGGACAGAAACAGCCCCGAGAGAAGCCCTCTCTCATATAAATGGGATAGAAGGTCCGTAAAGGAGAGAGACAGGCAGCTGGGCAGGTGGGCAGACACCTGAAACTCTGGCAGAGGAGAATCCTTCTCTCTGACCAGAGTATGGAAGAACCAAATATTGTAGAGAAAGCTCCATTACATTTTCTCTCTCTCTGCTGTTAACTGACACCTAGTCAATTCTGCCTCAAAGGCTGAGACTTTTCAAAAGCAGATCACCAGGCTTGTCTTCTGAGGCGCTTCTTGACACTTTCAAAGTGCCAGCCTTTTGGCTGGTTGTCCAGTGCTTTGGCCCCATAGGCAGAACCAGTCACTGATGTGCACAACAGAATGAGGAGATTAAAGCCCCAGCATTCCCGCCAGTGGGCCAGGAAAGCACTCCTTCTGAACTCAGAGAGCAGAAGAGAAAGAGAAAGAGGAGGCTGTGCAAGAAAGAGATTCTGCAGACTTGCTATGAACTCCTGGTTCACCCCCCAGGTGCGTATCCATTGCCCTGACCCTAAGAAGCATTATCAAATCCTTTAAGACCCGCACTATGGGTTAGAATGCCATCAAGGTTCCATACTGAGTGGCGCTCACATAGGTTAGACCTAAATACACCTGCAAAGCCTTCAAAAATTGAACTAACATTTGAACCATAGAATACAGAAGATGGGGCAGAACTTGGAGCCTGAACATAACTGGGTCAATTGACTGCTAAAAACAAAAAAATTCTCCATAAAATTTAAGCAGGACTTGTACTCTCAAAATCATAAGAAACAGATTTTAAAATGCTATTCTAATCCAAGAAATAACAGGGACACTTTTTAAATAAATGGAAAGATAATAGGTGCTATTTGCAAATGAAAATTTTACATGTTAAAAGTACAACTGTAGAAATCAAAAATTCAGTTGATATTTTCACAATAGCAGAATGGTGATGACAGAGAAAAAAACTAAATACTTGAAATAGATCAGTAGAAAATATCCATTCTGCAAACAGAGAGGAAAATATGGAAAAAAATGGACAGTGCCTCAAGAACTAGACAAAAAGCTTATTTATTGGAACTCCAGAAGAAGTGGACAAAATGTGTGGTGAAGAAAATAGTATTTGAAAAAACACTGGCTGAACACTTTCCAAATGTGGTGAAAGACATAAACTTACAGATTCAAGAAGTTCAGCAAACCACAGCAAGTTAAAGAATTCCATGCCCCAATACCGTATTTGCACAAAAATATTCTGCAGGTTATGTTTTTTTTGCCAACCCAGTGGGCCTTACCCCACATCCCAAGTATATTTGTAAGTACATTACTCTAATTTTTTTTTTTTTAACAGCAGCATGTAAAAAGAAAAAAACAGTATACTGTACTCACAGACACACCCGGGAGGGGAAAAACAGTTGACACACATATATATAGAGAGCATGTAAAAAGAAAAAAACAGTATACTGTACTCACAGACACACCCGGGAGGGGAAAAACAGTTGACACACACATATATATATAGAACATGGGTTACTTGCATAAAAATACCATACATCATAATCAACTGCAGAATAACAAAGGTCAAGAAAATACTCAGGAAGGAGGTAGAGAGAAAACAACACATTTCACCTGAGAAAAATAATTTGAATGACTCTGTATTCACTATCAGAAGCCATGGAAGCCAAAAAAATAGATTGTGAAACATCATTTTTTCAACCCTGAAAGATGGAAATATTAACCCAGAATTCTATGTATCATGTATCTATGTATCATTACCTTCAGGAGTAAAGCACAAATAATGCCATTCTTAGGGGAAAGAAACCTGAGAGAATTCATCACCACCAGACTTCTAAGTGAAACACTAAAGGAAGTACTTCAGGTGGTAGACTGGGAATTTCAGTTGTATTTATGGAAAGCAGAAAACGTGGAAACTATGTGGTTAATATACTACATCAACACTGTAGTTACTGCACAACATGGCGCTGGACAAGCCTCTTTGGAAAGTTTTTCCAGTCTCTTGGAAACGCTTGGAAATACGTCCTGGCAAATCATTATTAGAGAATGGAATTAATTTTGACAATACCTGAGAGATGTCTGCAGTCAAGTCTCGTCAATAAACTGGAAAATAAATTTACTGACTGAAACTAAGGTGTGGTAACAAAACATGAGCCTCAGTTCTCGTGTGGCCATGAGCTGGCTCTGAAGGCCAACCTTCCCCAGAGAGGCACTTCAAGCACATGGGGGGCAACGGCTTCCTGTTGTTATTGCTAGGTGCCATCGAGTGGGTTTCTGAGTCATTGTGGCCCAGTGTAAAAGGAGAACTGCCCCGATAGGGTTTCCTGGTTTGTAATCTTAACGGAAGCAGTTCGCCAGGTCTTTACTCCTTAGAGCCTTTTGGTGGGTTCAAAAAACTAACCTTCGGTTAACAGCCGAGTGCTCAAATTTGGCACCACCTGGGCTCCTTGGAGCAATGGCAGCACCACAGAATTTGGTAGAAACCTTCCCATAGGCCTTCTCTGAGAGGTAACCCCTTGCTTAAGGACCAAGTTTAGGTTTTATATATACTCATTCTACATAAAGTCTAGATAAGAACTACAGTGCTTCCTTGAGCGGACAATATGTATATGCCCTCCATAAACAAAATGTGTCAAGGGCAAAGTTTAATATTAAACCAAGGCATTGCCCGTCAGTCCTTACCTGAGAGGGTCTTCGTGAGAACTTCCTGAGACTCTTGGAAAAGGACTTAGTAGACACTGCTTCTTTTTACCTCTTCGCTCCTGAACAGAAACCTCTGCTAAGAGGTCATGCGTAAAGCTCCAAACGCCTCTTCTTATCCTGAATGTAAGCCGTGTAATAAGACCAGGAACTAGGCATTCAGCTGGGTGAAGAAACCCAGGAGTACTTCCTGTCTTCAACACCTTCCAGTTCCAGCGAAATCCTGTTACAAGTCACTAGATCAGCCCAGGAGCTGGAAGACTGAAATTTCTGGTCCTCTGACAAGTGGGAAGGGCAGGGTGGGGTTAGGCAGAGCCTCCTTGACCATCACTTACCCCAAGACGCTCTGGAGGCTGCTTCATGTTATAAGTCAAAGGCCCTTCCAGCCCAGGCACATAAGAGCAGGGGAAGACTTTGTCCATTGAAAGAAAAGATGGGTACAGGAGTGGCACGTTTTAGGGCACTCAGCATTGGTCAGCTTTGCGACTTCAGGACATCCTGGCCCATGGTCGCCTTCACGACTGGGCCTTTATAGCCTCTTCACCTCTCCGTCCTTCCCAGTTTTCTTCCAGCACCATGAGCTGTGGCTTCTGCTAGTTTCAATGATTTCAGTATTTCACTAGCTCCTCACCCCACTCAGAGGAGGCAGTTTTGCAGACTGCAGGACACAAATCCACAGTGCTGTTTACGTGTCCTTCAGCAGAAACACTTCCGAGGGTACAAGTTGGCCTCAGAGATTCTGAGACCCAGGCAGAGAGAAGCCCAGGGGGAGGGTCACTGCCTTCAGGAAGTGTCAGCACTCTCAGGGTCATGTCCCTGGGGTCGTGCCCAACTGCAGGAAAAACAAAGTGGGCTCTGAGGCTCCGTGTGCTGACCGTCCAGTACACAGGCCCTGGAAGCCTTGGAAGGATTCTGTCTTAGTCTAACCCAGCACTGGGGAATTCCTCACAGGGTAACAGCAGTGATATGCCTGGGGATCTTTATTCTAAAAGTCTCAAAGCAGTTGATACAGTCTCGTGAAGTGGGAGATGAGAAAGCTTGGGACCACCGAGAGAGGGTGGCAAAAGAAGGAAGACTTTATCACTCCCTCTGTTCAAGTTTTTTTTTTTTTTTAATTGCAACTGGGGCTCCAAACAGGTCTTTGTTGTTAAAGTTGTATTTCTCTGTGTTAATTTATGACCCTTAACTCAAATCTAGAGTTTCGAGCTCATTTTGATAATTCCTCTTTAGTCTGTGGAGACAGGAGTCTGCCTTCAGCCAGTGGTGAGAGTGGAAGAAATAAAGTCCCTAGTCCAGACTGGGGCAGGCTCTGCTGCTCCGCACACTAGGGGTGCGGTCCCTGAAGAGCCCTTCTGAGGACAGCACAGGAGGGGCGTCCCGCCTGGAGAAAGGGCAGAGGGGGGTGGGGGATTGTTTGTGTGAGCAGTGTGGCCTCTGTGGCTTCGCCTTCTCCTCCTGGAAGTGCAACCTGGGGCCCTTCATGTGCGGAACCAGAGTCCTAGGGTGACCACAACTCTCCCACCCTTTCTGGGTCACCCTCTGGACCCAAGTCCCCATACGCCTCCTCTGCCCTCCTATCCCAGCATAAGCACTGTGACTGGGCTCAGGGGTGTACCCTGGGACTTGACATCGGTAGCCTCAGGCTTCCCCTAGTTCTGGTGGGACCTGTGAGCCTAGCGGGTCTGAGTTCAGGGCAAGGCTGGGTGGGCTGGGACTCTCGCGAAAGGCTCCTGCAGCCAGCTCCTTCCTGATGCACGTGAGATTGTGGTGGGGCAGCCTCCGACCTGGCACCTCCCCTGGGCGCCCCTCTCCACACAGCCCTGCCCAGTTCCCTCCCCGCCCCCGCAACCACCCAACCACCTCCTCCTGCCTCCTAGTTCTAGAGGAGTGCTCTTTTGATGCGCATTTGCAACTGGCACCCCATGGCCCTGCACAGAGTCAATCCAGCTAATGACCTCAACCTGAAGTGCACAACTTTGAAACTGCTAGATAGGTGGGAAATGAACAAAAAAAAAAAAAAAAAAAAGAGGAGAAACACTTAACAACAGTTACAAAAAAAGTTATATGGGACTGTATTCTCACATCATGGACTCAAAGATGCTGGGTTGTATTTTTGTTTGCAAAGAAGTCTTAGATAAGGGAATTGGTGCCAGGAAAAGATGTAGAGTCTGACTTTGGAAAAATGAGGGAAAATCTGGGATTGAGTAATTGACGTGGATGAGACTGAAAATAGTGATAACAACATAACATTTAAAGATGAAATCCTAGCAGCCTAGAACATGCAGTGGAAATTTTTCTAAGTAGCACCAGAAAAGACCTTTAATCACTACACAAAATGGGTCAGTAGTTCAAGATCTCCCTAAGAAAATAGGAGGCCGAGACCACTTTCATTCAGGTTGCAGCAAACAGGCAAGAAACAGAGCATTTTAATCTTGTGCAAAGTCAGAAAAGAAGAGAAAAAGATGAGATGCTCCTCTACTTCATCCCTAAGGCTAGTTTAATATTGACACCAAATTAGACAGGGATGACAGAAGAAGAGTTACAGGGCAAGCACACTAAGTAACTGAAATGCAAAAACCTACATAAAATACTGGCAAAGGAAATCCAGCAAAGTATAAACCATGTAATACGCCATCATCAAGGAGGTTTATCGTCAGCATGCAAGCTTGAGTGAACATTAAAGATTTAATAATTTAATTCACCATAAGCATAGATGGAAGAAGAAAAGACATGCTCCCCTCAAGAGATGGGGACAAAGCAGTTGATAAAATCCAATCACACTGAGAGATAAGGACGCTGAGCAATCATGGACCAGAAAACGAGTTCCTTAAGTTGGAAAAATACAACTGGCATGATAGTTCATGGTGAAATGTGGGACATTCTCTTTAAAATCAATTAGCATTAAAATAAGGATGCTTTCCCAATTTGAAGACTGGCGTCTGGCATCTTAAACATTAGAAAGCAGCCATCTAAGATGCATCCATTGGTCTCAACCCACCTGGATCAAAGGAGAATGAAGAACACCAAGGACACGAGGTGATTACGAGCCCAAGACACAGAAAGGGCCACGTGAATCAGCTACTACATCATCCTGAGACCAGAAGAACTAGATGGTGCCCAACTACTACCAATGACTGCCCTGACAGGGAACACAACAGAGAAACCCTGAGGGAGCAGGAGAACAGTGGGATGCACACCCCAAATTCTCATAAATTCATACTTAATGGTCTTACTGAGACTGGAAGGATCCCAGTGGTCATGGCCCCCAGACCTTCCGTTGCCCCAGGACAGGAACCATTCCCGAAGCCAACTCTTCAGACATGGATTGGACTGGACAATGGGTTGGAGAGGGATGCTGGTGAGGAGTGAGCTTCTTGGATCAGGTGGACACTTGAGACTGTGTTGGCATCTCCTGCCTGGAAGGGAGATGAGAGGGTGGAGGGGGTCTAGAAGCTGGCGAAAAGGACACGAAAAGAGAGAGTGGAGGGAGAGAGCAGGCTGCCTCATTAGGGGGAGAGTAATTGGGAGTGTGTAGCAAGGTGTATATGCGTTTTTGTGTGAGAGACTGACTTGATTTGAAAACTTTCACTTAAAGCACACAAAAAAATATTAAAAAAATAAGGATGCTTTCTATCATTATTTATATTAAATATTTAACACTGGAGGTCCAAGCTAGAACAAAATGACAACAAAAAGAAGGAAAAGCTGCAACTGCTATTACCCATAGATTACAGAAATGTCTCCACAGAAAAATTAACAAACCATTGAAATTAATGCTAGTCAATCATAAATATAAACTAAAAAATAAACTGCATTTCTATGCATCAGCATCAAGCCGACTCTGTTGTAGCTCTTAGTGAAGGCAGAGGACACTGATAGGGAAATAGCAGGATTTGGGTGGGCTAGACAAGGAGGGGAGAACACTATTTTACACCAGGCTTCATGTATAGCCATGGGTATGTGTTAGTCATCTAGTGCTGCCATAAGAAAAAAATAACACAATTGGGTGGCTTCAAAGAACAGATATTTATTTTCTCACAGTTCGGGAGGCTAGAAGTAGGAATTCAGGGCATGGCTCGTGTCTACTTCAGCTTCTAGCAGCTTCCAGCCACCCTTTGTCTTCCTGGCCTTGTAGATTATCTTCCCCTTTGTCTGTCTCCCTCTTCCCCTGTTTGTGTCTGTGTCTATTCTGTTCTTTTTGTAACTCAGAAGGGATTACGTTTAGGACCCACCCTACACTGGTATGGCCTCATTAAAATAATTTTAAAAATCCCCTATTTCCAAGTCAGGTCACATTTATAGGTACAGTAGTTAGGATTTCAACGTACCTTTGGGGTTACACAATTCAGTCCATATAGTACCCTCACCAGATATTCTAGGCTGAGAGTACAAATATGAGCAGCTGAGAGTTCTATTTTTTGTCTATATTAGTTGGCTATCACTTGTCTGAGTCCACCCATATAAACTTTGGAGCAACTTATTATGAAGGACCAGGCCAACCTTTATTAGCCATGTCCATTAGGTGGAAAAACACACACATTCCCATCACTGAAGCCCTGAGAAATTCATCCATAAGGGTGGAACGGGGTTGGGACCAAGAATTGTTTCATGGCGTTGGTAACATGGCATAGCTGTCAGACATCTATGTAAAGATGTCAGGTAATAATACTGACAGCTAACACTTACTGGTGCCAGGACTCTTGTGAGGGCTTCTCCTTTCTTAAGATACTTGCTCTGCATGATACCCATGTGAGGAATGTATCATTATAAGGCACATTTTACAGATGAAGAACTCGGTACAGAGAGTTACGCTGACATTTGAATAGAAGTCATGAACCAGGAGGAGTTGAAATGGATGGAGGTGTAAACATCACATCCTCAGCTACAGACAGACAGCAACCGACTCACTGAGGCATCCTAGAGAGAGGGTGTCAATAGAGAGAGAGGACTAAGCACTGAGCCTGGGGGCACTCTGACATCTAGAAGCCGGACAGATGAACGGCAGCCAACAAAGCTCTCTGAAGTCCAGTGTGGTTCCTGGAGCATGGTCTGTGCTTTCTCTGGGCTGCATTTTACCAGTCCCCCTCCCACCCGCACTGGGTGTCCCCTTCACAATGGCAGGGACAATGTGTACTTTCACCACTGCGTCCACATGATGTAGACTATTCCTGGCACATGGAATCTTTATCTGAAATTCCACAGCACATCTCTAGAGGCTCATGTTCTCATAGCTTCTGTCGCCTCTGCAGCCCTTGCTTCTGTCTGTCCGTCTGCTGGGCTGCACCACATGGAACCAGTTATGAAATTCAAGCCCATCTTACACTCGCCAAGGTCCTACTCACACAAAATTTGTATTAGCTTAAAAGAAAAGGTGTGTAGATAAGATACACAAGGGATTTAATTGCAGAAAACAAACCTTAAAATGAAATGGCTGGAAATGGTGGCCTCCCTGTGTAAAAAGGCGTCTCTGTACAGACTACGGGAAAATGCAGTTAAGATATGGGTCATGGGAAAAGGAGCGTTTGTAGCAATCTGGTAATCACTCAGACCACCTGTAAAAATGTTTTCATCCTTTTTCTCATACCTTACACAAAACAAAATTCCAGATGGATCGAATATTTAAAATTAAAATATGCAACCATAAAAATTTTAGAAGTTTTTATTTTCTTTTTATTGATAAAAGAGAAAGACTTTTTAAAAATCCCAAAATATGAAGGCTAAAACTGTTAAGATCTATAGATCTTTGGCATATCAAAAAGTATATGAAGAGAGTAAAAATACAGGCAAAAAGCTGAAAAAAAGTTTGCAGGCTAAGGATTTGAATAGAGATTTCTCAAAAGCAGATACAGAAACTGTCAACAAGCACAGGAAAAGAAGCGTAACCTCATTAGTCATCAGGGAAATGCAAATCTAAACTAAAGTGCACTATTATTTCAAAACCACTAAGATGGCTAAACTCAACAGGATGGACAACAAGTGTCGGCGACGATGTGGAGAAGCTGGAATACCGCTGGTGGAAATGTAAAATGATCCAATTGTTTTGGAAAATGGTTTGGCAATTCTGCGGACAGTTAAACACAGAATTACCATACAACACTGCACTTGCACTCCTAGGTCTGTAGCCCGGAGAATCAAAAGCATGTTCACATACAAACTTACACAGAGTATTCCTAGTAGTGTTATTCATAACAGCCAAAATGTGGAGAGAACCCAAATGTCATGACCTGATAGACAGGATGTGGTATATTCATAGACTGGAATATTACTCAGCCACAAAAAGGCACCAAGTACGGATACATGCCACAACACGGACGAACCTTGAGAACATTACGCTAAATGAAAGAAGCCAAACACAAATGACCGCATCGTGCATGATTCCATTTACATGAAATGTCCAGAACAGACAAACCAACACAGACAGAAGTAGATCAGCGGTTGCTACGGCGTGGAGGAAAGGAGTAATGAGGATGACTGTTAATACGCCTTTATTAACAAGGGCCTTTATTTACGGGGCACTGAAAATATTCTGAAGCTAGACAGTGGTGACTGTTGTGCCAAGTCTGCCCATATACTAAAAGCCACGGTATTGTGCATATTTTCAAAGGCAGTGTTACGGCAGGTGAATTGTATCTCAATAGAAATATTTGTGATTCCTAAAAGACTAACTTTTCAATTAACATATAGAACCTATAAATCAGTAGGGAAAAAACAATCCAATTTTAAAATGTCTCCCTCCAAAGCAAAGGGAAGGGGGTACATTCCATCCGTACAGCTTATTTTTTTATCTCTTCATTATTCAAGTTCTATTCTCATCTTATGTAACTCTAAATTATACAAATAATTGTCTCCATTTTCCTTATCCCTGTTTTCACTATTTAACTAAATAAAGACAGCAACACAGTGTTTTTTATAAAAACCCACCCACATTCACTCAAATCCTTTTTTTAGCACTTCTTAGGCGCCAGGTACCAGGATGCTCTGACAAACACAACAGACAAGTTCCTGCCCACATGGGCCTTCTATTTTTGTGAAGCAGGCAGATCATAAACCAGCCAACCAGCTCTTAATGTAACCTAACATTAAGGAGGGAAACGTAATTTTGGAGCTATCTCAAGCTGTGTCTCTCTCACAAAGATTTCTCCGAATCTAGTGAAAAGTAAACACCTCGAAGGAACTCTGTGGGGCCAATAAATGTGAAAAAGCCATTACATTTCAGTTTTGTTTTGTTACTTTCTCACCTGGTACTTTGTCATCATTTTTTAATAACACGATTATGGAGCTGACATCAAACTCCCACCACTTGGCTGAAAGAAAAAGCCAAACCTGTAGCCATCTAGTCAATTCTGACTCAGAGACCGTATACGACAGAGTAGAACTGCCCCATAGGGTTTCCAGGGAGCAGCTGGTGTTAGGACACAATTCCCTCTTACAAGAATCTGAAAGCTGTTCACTGTGGATGTGGGAGGGACTCAGTAACACTTGCAGAGATTTCCACGTGGGTGGGGTGCTCTAGTGTGAGCATCGGGGGAATGGACCCCATGTGCACTTTGCAGCCTTCTGCAGATTATGACACAACAAACATTCACTCTTCATCGTCCTACATCTTGGAAGAGAACAGAGGGAATTGTTAGGCAGGACCCTTCAAAAACGCAGGGCAAGAAATTTTATTGCAACATTAAATGGAAAATAAAGTCTTCCTACATTTTTCCTCCTTCCCTACCTCATTTCAAGGAGATAGCTGGACTCACAGTGTTGAAGCCCTGAAACTTCAAGACTCTGAAGAGTCTGTGGTAAAAGCCTCAGCTCACTGGGGTGATCACACTGAGTGGACTGGAGCCCAGGGGAAGAGTGACAGTCAGATAGTAGGGTCCTAGACATTGGGAAGGGGTAGGACCTCCTTCTTGATAGTGCCCTGGGGTAGGTTACAGCACCTCAAAGGCTGATGCAGGCACATAAGTAGACAAACCCTGTTATGCTGTTGACAGCCCCACCAAGGTTCTCATGCTCCAGCTGAGAATGGAAACAGCAGAACGAATGCTTCTAGAGAGATCACCCACATAGGCTGAGGCAAACGGTGTGTTGAAGGTCTTCTCCAAGCACCGGTCCTTCATTAGACCCTGGGAATTATTGCATATCTGGACGAGGGAGTTCCCTAAAAGTAAGTGAGGTTAAAAACTCCCCTCAATTTTGTAAGCAGGTAGTTCTGAGCCTCAATTCATTTTATTTTTTAAAAAATCATGCTTTTATTCATACATGATTTTGTGCAGACTCGCACATAAAATTCGTATTACTCATTCATGCATTAAGTCAACAAAGATTTCCTGTATAAACAGCTACATGTCAGACCCTAGGCCAGATGCTCTTGGTGATGAAATGACTTAGAGAAGTTGCCTCACTGCCTGGTGAGAGAAACGGCCAAGTTAACAGGTGTATCAGTCACGTATTGCTGTGTAACAAATGACTCCAAAAGGTAGTGTCTTAAAAAAACAACCATTTACTAAGCTCACAATTTTTCAGGTTGTCACTTTGGGGTTCTTCTGATCTGGGCCAGCCACAGTGGCTCGCAGCAGGGCTTATTCATCTGTCTACAATTTGATTCCAGGTCACCTGCGAGCCAGTTTCATAAAATCAACTCAGTGAAACCGCTGGATCCTCTTTCCAACGGTCCCTCATCATTCAGCAGGCTGGCCTGGGGTCATTCCCACAGGTTCTCAGGGTTTAAGAGCAACAAAAGGGCAAGACTCAATGTAAAATCTTTTCAATTCTCTCCTTCTATCATCTCTGCTACTATTTCAATGGCTGAAGCAACCGTAAGGTCGGCCTTCAACAGGTAGAAGAAGACTCCTACTGCTAATGAAAGGTGTTCTGGAGTCTCATAGAAGGCATGGGCACAGAGAGAGGAAGAATGTGTAGTAAATGCAATTGTGTTTTATGCTGTGGTAAAAGGTTTCCTGGGTACAATGGAGTACAGAGCAAGAAGTGGACTCATCTACCAGGAGAAGATTCAGGGAAGACTACAACCAGGAAGTCATGCCTGAACCAAGTTGGGAATATGACTGAATAGTTAAGGGATGAAAAAAGGCCGAGCATCCAGGAAGCCCCAGGTATTTTCCACAGGCTTCAGTAAAAGGGGAAGGATGGCTTGATGAGAAAAGTCTGAGGAAACAGGGTAAAAGCACTGGGGGATTTGTTACATTTGTGAACAGGCACAGATTATCTTTTGTTCTATTGTTTCCCTACCATTCCTGCCTCTTCTGTCCTTTGGGGTCACACAAAACAAGCCCCTACCATCCCCATGTTGGAACTTTTATTTTCCTTGGAGAAGTCTCCTCCTTCCTCATCACCACCCCAACCTTCTTAATTTCTTCCTCAAATGGTCTCCCCATTTGCTGGTTTCTCTTCTAAATGGCCTCCTAAACAAAAACAGAGTCTGTCATGGGATTTCCCCAAGTCAACTCCCAAACTTCCCATTCTGGCTGACCACAAAATTCCTGAGTCTTAGGGCTTTTCGGTAAGTCATAAACCTCATCTGTTCCAGTGGGGTCAGTTTTCTTCACCTCCACGCTTCACCAGGGAGAGTAGGCCAGCAGATGGGAAGGGAGAGAACATCTCCTAGTCAGAGAGCAGAGCCTGTGTGAAGACTCAGAGGCTAAGGAGACCTAAGAGGGGCTCAGAGTGGACATTTTATAACCAGAGCTGGAGAGACATGATTCCAACAGAGTCAAATGAGAGGACTGGGAGAAAGCAGCTGCCCATGATACTGTTATCATTCCCTGTGCTCTCTTTACCCACCAAGGGATAGTAACCCCTTACATGGCACGGAAAAGTTTCAATTCATTTTTAGTATCTAATCTCCTTCTTCCCACATTGGCACTAGCACTTCTCAAGCGCCTACCTGACAGTTTCATGTTTTTCTGGTTGCCGTGTTTAGCTTCAAACTGGGCCCATGGAACTCAGCACTGTCAGCAATGATGTCACACAGGATTACGGAAGCCTTGGTGCTAATTCAGATCTCAGCTGCATTTTGAAAAGGGTGCCAACCTCAGGTCTTGTGGGAGAGAAACCGTACCTACTGAATCAAGGAAATTCAGGAGCAAGCCAGAGTTCCCAGGTTATTAAAGCTTCCTGCTGGGAGAAGGGATAAAGGTCCTTCAGACCATTATGTTTGGACATCTTCACCCAAGCAGGATGAAACAGTGACACACGAGGAAAAGGCCTTTCTCTAAGACTCCAGATAAAGGTGAGGAAAAGTTGTCCCCGATTGATGAGTGCTACAGAACAAAAGGTCTGACTTCCAGCAGAAAAGAGAGCCATGGTAGGACAAGATGAAGGATTTGGGATGAATGGATAAGGTCATAAGGAAGATTCTCCTGAGAAAGCACATTCTGTCATTTAGTAGATAATTAACCAAAGTTTATTTTGTCAATAAGAAATGTAGGAATAAATGAGGGATGAAATGAAAGAATTCAATTGTAAGTTTGAGAGCTTTCCAGAATAGCTGCAGAAAAGGCACTCTTTTGTTCTGGATCTGAACATGGTGGAAAGGAAGGAAGCCAGTGGGCAACTGGGGCAGAGAGTATAGGATGGTGGAAAGGGTGGGTTGCAAGAAGCGTACGTCATTATTATATTTTCTAATGAGATGGAATTAATATACCATGTGAAGAACTAAGGAAATTTCTCAGGAGGTTCTGGGAGTGGTAGGTTGAAGAGGCCAGAACCCACATCATTGAGGGCAGAAGAAGGGCTGTAGACTCCTTCCTAGATCCAGGAACTCCCCTTCCCCTCCTGTGTCTCCTGCCCACCTCCCTCAAGAGCCTAACAACCCCTAACCACAAAGATGGCTACAGGATAGAATTTTTTATTTTCCTACTTTTCTCAACCTGAGCTTCATCTAGGATCAGTCATGTATCACTCTTTTCAGGCCAGTTTTGTTGCCCTCCCCACTACTATTACCTCTGCTGTCCTCCTCCACCCAGTGCTGCCCTCCACTGGCCCTGCTTCCTGCTGCTTGCTTCCTGCTTTTCTGACTGGCCTCTAATACCCTTTGAGAGATCCCCCACCCCATCTTCTGTCTGTCACTGGAGCTTACACTCCCCTCCCAAACTCCTTCTCTTTCTTCCTTAACTCGCCAATCCTTCCCTCAAACTCAGAAAAAACTGACCCTTCAGCTGACATATACAAGCCCCGCTCGCCCACACAGGAGGCATGGTTGTGATTCAGCTACTAAGGTTTGTGCCATCAGACTCTCAAATGTGGACATCTGTTTCTGCCTCACGCTGAAGGACATGGTAATGGGCTTCTGTTCAGAGAAAGGCAATTTTAATCTCCTGGTGTAGGCTAGTTAAGGGTACGAGGAGAAGTTTTAAATCACACAGAAAAGTACAAATTACGCTGTCTCTTTAAGTATAATTCCTTCTGTGAAAATCCTTCCCTTAAAAGGAGGATGAAAACAAGTTACAAAGAGGAGACCGATTCTCCTGTTTCAATGTTTACACTCTAAATTTACTAAAAAAAATAACTTTCATAGAAAACAGTTTTTAGAGAAACCATGTATTATCATGAAGGTGCAGAGGATGAGGTAACTTCCATATTCCACAGGAGCAAATTCACTTCCATCCAACAAACGCAAAAAAAAAAAATTTTTTTTTAATGTGGCGATCCTCTGTTTATATTATAAACTATCACAGGATAAACCTTCGGCTGCTAACTAAAAGGTTTGGCAGTTGGAATCCACCAGCTGCTCCTTGGAAACCCTAAGGGGAGTTCTACTCTGTCCTATAGGGTTGCTATGAATTGGAATCTACTAAAAGAAAACTGGGAGTTTTATTTTTAAATCAATGTATTATAATTTTTGGAAAAACAAAAGACTTTCGCTATAAGGTAGCACCATCACTGAAATTTTCTGGAGGAGACTTTATTGCCCAGAGTAAATTCCCTAAAGTATGGTCTGTGCCTGGGGAAGAAGAAAGAAACCATGGGGACTGTGGAAGTGGAGGATGGTGGTGATGGAGAGGCCTCCAGGGATCCCTAGACCAGAGACTTAGGTCACAGTTGAGACACCAGAGCCCAGAGGGCTCATATAAATTAACTCTCCATTATTGCAAGTCTCAACCCAAGAGGAAAGTGTCACTCAGGGTAGAACATGAGAACAAAAAGCCCAAGTTCCAAGCCCAGGAGGATTCCCCAAGTATCAGCGAGGCCTTTTGCATCAGCTTCCACTAGGCAGAATTCCCACGCATCAAATTACTCCAGAGATCTATAGGTCAAGTGTGAGTATTCTACCCAAGTGTGTAAGGTCAAGGGGTTAGCCATGGTCTGGCAGACCAGACCAAAACATCTCACACCCCTGTCGGGAAAAGGCCCCTGGTCTTGAGGCTGAGTTTTTGAAGAAAGTGAGTGCCATCAGGTCTGCCCTCAGTCTAACCAACACTGAGTTCCTGGTCAGCATCCTGGAGTCCTGGCAAGAAGAGCCAGGCACCTCCAGGAGCATCTGGAGGAGGAGACAGGGGCTGAAGAGGCTACCACACCTACTGGTGCTGCTACACATGTCGGAGACCTGGCTGCAGAGGGTGCAGGCATGGCCTCAAGGTCAAAGGAGAAAGCGCCTGAAGACGTGCTAGGACTCTTAGACTGAGAGAAGCAGGATGTCTGGACTGCAAAATACACACCCTTCAGGGAAGAACTTCATTCAGGCTTCTTAAACCCACCTCACCTGGAAGATCCACTCTTTTAGCCTTGTGCCCCTTCCATGACCCCTCAAGTACATGGAGAGATCCAGCCCTAGAGCACCAGGGTGGAAGAAGCCCCAGGATAGCTGTCCAAAGACATGAGGTCCACTCCAAAGCTCCCCCCGCCAAGGAGAGAGGAGGACAAGACTCACCTGCAGATGAGGTCTCAGGGCCCTGAGAATGAGCACAATGTTTGTAAGGAAAGAGAAATGGGATTTCAGTGGGACATGGAAGTCTGAGAAAGAGCCTCTGCAAAGATAGCTCTAAGGGAGGTGTGATTGTGAAGGTGGGCTGGTCACTGAGTTCTTTGTAGTACAAGGTACCAGACAGAAGCCAGACTCTGGAGGGAACCTGCCTGCCGGTGAGCAGTGGGCTTAAAACCCTAAACCAATGAGAATCGAATCCCTTCCCAGCAGCTTCTGCACAGATCAGTGATGTTTGCTTGGTCTTTCTCTTTTCTGTGGTCTAACCTGATCTGTCCTGAGATCAGAGAGTTGGAATAGAAAAGCCTGACTGAAATGAAATGAGCAAAGAGAAGACAAGGCCTCCTAAATCTGGTGAAGACAGAACAAAGATAACCAAAGGTGAGGATGGGAAGAAACAGATTGAGTTCCAAGTCCCATCCACAGTATCCCAGGGCCTGGGAATCCCTGGAAGTGCCAGAGGTGTGTACTCCCTGGGAGATGTGACCCCAAGTGTCAGAGGAAGCCCTACGGAGCAAGGAAGGAAGGGCAGGGCCTCTAGGATGGGCACTTCCATACAGGCTGCCCATGTGAATTTCTCAGAGTGACCGTGACAGATCCTGAGAGGGACAGTTTGAGGCAAAGGAAAGTAAGTTTTCTGAAGAGGGGTGAATTCCACAGTCTCCTGATAATGAAACAGAAATCCCGTCCTGCTCAGAGGTACTGAGTAGGAGGGATTGTGAATTCCCATCCTGCACAGAGGCTGGCTGGGAAGTTCGACTGTCTAAAGACAATGTGGCCAAAGTCTTCTTTATCTTTCAAAGATATATCTTCAACTTCCTGCAAATTCAATCCTGGAAAAAAGCCTAGAATATACAAGTGTGGGTTTTTCAGGAGAGCAACAAGGGGAGAAGGTGATAGTGGCATATCAGAGAAGGAGAACAACAGTCTAATAGTCCCTGTGTTACTTAATGAATCACACATGGTGTCCAGCATTCTTCCTTATCTGTAGACATGCAAATGCAGTAGATGTTTTAGCAATAACTGAATTAATCCTCACAGAATTCTTTTTGGCCATTTCCAGGTACAGAGACCAGAAGAAGTCATTAGTTACAAGAGCAAGCAATAATTCGCTGGTCTGAATTTTGTTCAATATCTGTGTTTGCCCTTCATAGATTGATAAAAGTCTCTGAAGCTGGCATTGAAGACAGTGTTTTCTCTATTGTTATGGATTGAATAGTGTCCCCCAAAATGTGTGCCAACCTGGCCAGACCATGATTCCCAGTATTGTGTGGTTGTCCTGCATTTTGTGATCTGATGTGATTACTTATGTGTTGTAAATTCTAACCTCTGTGATGTTAATAAGGTGGGATTAGAGGCAGTTAGGTTAATGAGGGAGGACACAATCTACAGGACTAGGGTGAGTCTTGAGTCAGTCTCTTTTGAGATACAAAGAGAAGAGTGAGCAGAAATGAGAGGGACCTCATACCACCAAGGAAGAAGTGCCTGGAGTGGAGCACGTCTTTTTGACCCAGTGTCCACGCGCTGAGAATTTCCTAGGCCAGGGGAAGATAGATGACAAGGACCTTCCCTGAGAGCCACAAAGAGAGAAAGCTTTCTCCTAGACCTGGTGCCCTGACTTCAAACTTGTTGCTTCTTAAACTGTGAGAGAATAAGTTTCTGTTTGTTAAAGCCATCCACTTGTGGTATCTCTGCTATAGCCACACTAAAAAAAAAACTAGATAACTAAAAAACACATATATAAAATAGTCAAAAGAAAAAAAGTTTCAAATACACACATACACGTATGATGTTATTAAACTTTAAAAGCTTTTACATTCTTATAACACATTTAACAATAGAGATTTGTATATAGAAGTTATAATAAGAGCCATCCCCACATAAGTATATTGTACCTGCTCCCCTGAAGTGTCCAGTGTCCAAAGATACATATGTACCCTTTTACACACTTCTTTTTGCCGGGACACATGTAAGTACATTCATTTGTTTGTTTTTATGGAAATTAGGTCACACTCTACCCATGTTTTTCTCTGAATCACTCTTCACTTGGTCAATATCATGAGTCAGAATCAGGCCAGGGGCTGACTGCAGAACAGATAATCAGTTGCTCATATTCACGTTCAAGTTGAAGCTGAAGAAAATTCAAACAAGTCCATGAGTCAAAGTATGCCCTTGAGTATATCAAACCTGAATTTAGAGACCATCTCAAGAATAGATTTGATGCACTGCACACTAATGATCGAAGACCAGATTAGTTGTGGGATGATAGCAAGGACATCATATATGAAAAAAACAAAAAGTCATTAGAAAGACAGGAAAGAAAGCAAACACCAAAGAGGATGTCACAAGAGACTCTGAATCTTGCTCTTGAATGTACAGTAGCTAAAGAGAATGGAAGGAAAAATAAAGTAAAAGAGCTCAATAGAATACCTGAAAGGGAAGCTGGAGAAGACAAAGTATGATAATATAATGTGAACAGATCTGGAGTTAGAAAACCAAAAGGGAAGAAAACACCTGGCATTTCTCAAGCTGAAAGAACTGAAGGAAATATTCAAGCCTCTAGGTGCAATACTGAAGGATTCTATGGGCAAAATATCGAACAACAGAGGAAACATCAAAAGTAGATGGAAGGAATACAAAGACTCAATACACCAAAAACAATTGGTCGACGTTCAACCATATCAGGAGGTAGCATAGGATCAAGAGCTGATGGTACTGAAGGAAGAACTCCAAGCTGCACTGAAGCCATTGGCAAAAAACATGGCTCCAGGAATTGATGGCGTACCAAATGAGATGTTTCAACACAGGGACGCAGTGCTGGAGGTGCTCACTTGTCTATTCCAATATATTTGGAAGACAGCTACCTGACCAAATGACTGAAAGAGATCTATATGTGTGCCCATTCCAAAGAGAGGTGGTCCAACGCAATGCGGAAATTATCGAGCAATGTCATTAACATTACATGCAAGAAAAATTTTGCTGAATTTAATTTAAAAACAGTTGCAGCAGTACACAGACAGGCAACTACCAAAAATTCAAGCTGGATTCAGAGGAAGACATGGAACGTGGGATATCATTTCTGATGTCTGATGGATCTTGGCTGAAAGTAGAGACTATCACTAAGATGTTTACCTATTTTTGTTTACTATACAAGCACACTCAACTGTGTGGCTCATGACAAATTATGGATAGCTTACCAAAGAATGGGAATTCCAGAACACTTACCTGTAGTCATGCGGAATATCTATGTAGACCAAGAGGCAGTCGTTTGAGTAGGGCAAGGGGATACCGTGTGGTTTAAAATCAGAAAGTTATGTGTCATGGTGGTATCCTTTCACCATACTTACTCAATCTGTATGCTGAGCAAATAATCTGAGAAGCTGGTCTGTAAGAAGAAGAACATGGCATCAGTTTTGGAGAAAGATTCACTAACAACCTATGATATGCAGCTGATACGACCTTGCTTGCTGAAAGTAAAGAGGACTTGAAGCAGTTACTGATGAAGAGCAACCACTACAGCCTTCAGTATGGATTACACCTCAACATAAAGAAAACAAAAATTCTCACAACTGGACCAGTAAGCAACACCATGATAAACAGAGAAAATACTGAAGTCATCAAGCATTTCATTTAACTTGAATCCATAATCAATGCCCACAGAAGGAGCAGTCAAGAATTCAAACAATGTATTGCATTGGGCAAATCTATTGCAAAAGACCTCCTTAAAGTGTTGTGAAGGAAAGATGTCACTTTGAGGACTAAGGTGTGCCTGACCAAAGCCATGATATTTTCTATCACCTCACATGCTTGAGCAAGTTAGACAGTGAATACGGAAAACCAAAGAACTGATTCATTTAAAATATGGTGTTGGCAAAGAATACTGAATATACCATGGACTGCCAGAAGAATAAACAAATCCATCTTGGAAGAAGTACACCAAGAATGCACCTTAGAAGCAAGGATGGCGAGACTTCGTCTCACGTGCCTTGGACATATTTTCAGGAG
This sequence comes from Loxodonta africana, assembly GCF_030014295.1. NCBI lineage: Eukaryota > Metazoa > Chordata > Mammalia > Proboscidea > Elephantidae > Loxodonta > Loxodonta africana. Next base: position 236,634 of record NW_026974876.1, on the reverse strand, counting down.
GGACCTGTCCCAGGAAAGGCTCATCATGCTTGGAAAAGCTGAGGGTCAGAAAAAAAGAGGAAGGCGCTCAACAACATGAACTGACACAATGGCTGCAAGAATGGGCTCAAACATAGCAATGATTGTGAGGATGGTTCAGGATCAGGCGGTGTTTCATTCTGTTTTACACAGGATCGATGGCCTCTAACAGCCACAACTAACATATGTAAGCATATATGGGTGTGTGTGTGTGTGTGTGTATACCCATTGCCGTCGAGTCGGTTCCAACTCATAGTGACCCTACAGGACAGAGCAGAACTGCCCCACAGAGTTCCCAAGGAGCGCCTGGTGGATTCGAAATGCTAACCTTTTGGTTAGCAGCTATAGCTATTAACCATTATGCGACTAGGGTTTCCATATAAAAAAAAAATTTTTTTTTTTATATATATATATATATATATATATATATACACACACACACGTATATATACACACACTCTTTTTTTTTTTTTCATATATATGTGTGTATATATATATTCTGTTCACCAGTTTTGCATCTCTAGAGATCCCAGGCTAAGACATTTGGTACCTACACTGGTTCCAGAGGAACCAAATCTTAAGGATGAGTTTTCTGAATTGATTCTCAAGTCTGGCTAATCTTAAAGGCACTGATGACTGTCTCCAGTAGTAAATAGGCTATTGCTAATCCATGGTGGGAGGTGACAATAGAAATACGCAAAATACTACTACCACTGGATCAAATATTTGTGAGAGACAAGGCTCTGCCTGATTACATATTTGATACTTTTCTATAATTTTGTCAGAATAAGAATAATAAGGAAGCTGCTTGGTTGGTCCTGCTTTTGCTAGCCACACTGGTGAATGAAAGAAATGGACTCAAAGCTCAAGCACCACATACAAGATCTGAAAGCTGCCACTTGTGCCCAGAAAGAAAACCATATTTCTTATAGTAACAAGGCTAATGCTGCCAAAAATAAACTCAGATTCTTATCATAAGAGTGACTGAATTAAAGCGCCAGTTGAATATCCAACCTCAAATAGTTTCTGAAGTTAAAGTAAGGGCACTGATTGGGAAGAAATGGGATCCTGAAACTTGGGATGAGGACATATGGGCAGATAGTCAGGAAGCGGGGGACAATGAACCTCCAATTTCTGTTGAATCGCTCTTCCTAACAGAACCAGACCTCTTACTCCCATCTGAAGAGATTCTCTAACTTTGCCGGCTAAGCCACCCTTCCCAGTAAAACAATTATCCCTTCCACCTCCATCTAATGAGATTACCCCAGCTGTGCCTGAAGTGTCTTGTTTGAGTTGTCTCCTGGGGTGGTGTCTGGGGCATTGCCTGGGGCATCACCTTAGGCAGATGCCTTATAAGACACGGCTGAACATCCCACTGCCACTGCCCATTTTTGCTTCTAGACCTATACCTAGACTTCAGTCCCAACAAGCCCCAAAAGGTGAGCTATGAAGTGTGACCCAGGAAAAGCTATGCTAAACTCCAAAAGAACTGCTTGATTTTTCTAATATATACATACAGAAACCTGGTGAATATGTGTGGGAATGGCTATTTTGGGTGTGGGATAACGGTGCAAGCAACATAAAGGTGGATTAGTCTGAGTTTATTGATATAGGCCCAGGAAGCATAGATTCTTCATTCAGTGTTTCAGCTTGAGAGGTTAGAAAAGGATCTCATAGTTTATTTGGCTGGTTTACTGAAGCATGGATTAAGTGGTGGCCTAAAATAAATCACGTGGAAATGGCAGATCTGCCATTGTATACTGTAGGAGAAGGTATCCAAAGGCTGAGGGAAATTGGAATGTTAGAATGGATTTATTAGGCTGGACCCACAGACCCACACACGGAGTGCCCAGAGGGCTCTCTTTTTACCATAGCAGTGAGGTACAAATTTGGGAAGCAAGCCCCAGCATTATTGAAGACTTCTGTGGTTGCTATTTTATGTAAGTAAGAGTCCACAGTGAGAACTGCCCTAACTGAATGAAGACACCTGACTACAATGCAGTTGACTGGACCCCATGGTGGTAGCATCCAAGTGGTGGCACTCAATCAACAAAGACGAGGTGGGTGTGGTTACCATAACAGACAGTAGAGTCAAAGCAGTAATCAGAACAGTCTGCTCGCATGGATTTATGGCATTTGCTACTTAGTCATAGTGTCCCTGGGAGCGAAAGAGCTGGGAAATGTACATCTCCTGGTACCTAGCGTCTTAGATATCTAGTGCTCCTGTAACAGAAATACCACAAATGGATGACTTTAACAAAGAAAATTATTCCCTCACAGTCTAGGAGGCTATAAGTCCAAATTCAGGGTGCCAACTCCAGGGGAAGGCTTTTTCTCTCTGTCACTCCTACGAGAAGGTCTTTGTCACCAATCTTCCCCTGGACAAGAAGGTTCTCAGCACAGGGATCCTAGGTCCAAAGGATGCACTGCTCCTGACACTTCTTTCTTGGTGCTACTGAGGTCCCCCTGTCTCTCTGCTCTTTTCTCTTTTATATCTCAAAAGAGATTGACTTAAAACACAACTTAATCTTGTAGACTGAGCCCTGCCTCCTTAACATAACTGCTTCAAATCCTCGATCATTAACATCATAGAGGTATGATTTACAATACATTGGAAAATCACATCAGCTGACAAAATGGTGGATAATCGCACAATACTGAGAAGCATGGCCTAGTCAAGCTGATATATACATTTTGGGAAGACAGAATTTAATCCGTAACACCTAGTATGCAGCTATCGACCTGTTAATGCCTTTTTCTCCATACCTGTTTCGAAGTATCACCCGAAACAGTGTGCCTTCTCTCTGACCTAAGTATATAAGGACCAAATAATGTACAGGAATCTCTGTTACATTTTCTCCATCTTACCATTATTTGGCCTTATACGCAGACCCAGTCACTTAATTGTGCAGCAGAATGAAGAGATTAAAGCCCCAACATTCTTGCCAGTGGACCAGGAAGGTAGCTGCTCAGACATCAGAGAGCCTCAGAGAGACAGAGACCAGGCGGCTCAAGAGGGGGATACCATAAAGTTGTTTTTCATACCCCTCCCCACTCCCACAGTTGCATATGCTTTGCTCTGACCCTAAGAAGTAGATCAATCCTTTGAGAACTGCATTATGGGTTAGAACACCAACAAGGTCCCAGACTGAGTGACACTCCCATAGATTACATCCAAATATCACTGCAAAGTCTTCAAAATCTGAACTGACATCTGAGCCACAACACACAGAAGTTGGGAGAGAACCTGCAGCCTGAACATAACTGGGTCAAGTGATTCCTAAAACAAACAACATCGACATTTTCTGTAAGACTGAAGTAAGACACAGTCTTGGAATCACAGACAAAAACTTTAAAAAGCTACTTTAACCATGCTCAAAGAAGTAACAGGCACAACTTAGAAAAATAGAAAAATACATAGAAACCATTCACAAATGAAAATTTTAGACAGGAAAAACAGAAAAATAGAGATAAAAAATTCACTTGATCAGCTCTACAGCGGAATGCTGTTGACAGACAAAAGGATCAATGAGATGAAAACAGTTCAATTGAAAATATCCAATCTGAAAACAGAGAACAAATATTGAAAAAAAATGAACAGAGCCTCAAAAAAATTCAAAAATATCTAACATTTATTTATTGGAATTCCATACGGTGTAGAAAAAATATGTGGTGTAGAAAAAAGTATCTGAAGAAATACTGGCTCAACACTTTCCCAATTTGTTGAAAGGCATAAACTTACAGATTCAAGAAGCTATGCAAACTCCAACAAGTTAAACTCACATAATTTTATGCCCAAATGCCTCATAGTCAATTGTGGAATAACAAGGACCAAGAAAATATCTTCAAAGAAGCTAGAGAGAAAACAACTCATCTCACACAGGAGAAACAATTGGAATGACTCTGTATTCATCATCAGAAGCCATGGAGGCCAAAAGGCTGTGAAAACAACATTTTTTCAACACTGAAAGAAAAGAAACATTAACCCGGTGTTCTATAGGCTGTTATTTCCTTCATGAGTAAAGGAAAAATATTGACATTCTCAGGTGAAAGACGCTTAAGAGAATTCATCGCCACCAGACTTGTTCTAAATGAAACACTAAGGAAGTTCTTCAGGTGGCAGGCTTGGAATTTCAGGAATTATGGAAAGCAACAAAGTGGAAAGTATCTTCGGAAGTTCGCCCTCCACCAAAGATTAGACAGGTCTATAAAACAAACAACAACACACGTGAAGAAAGTGTTTCTTAGTTCAATCATGTGTATGAGACCAAAAGTACAAAACCAGCCCAAAAGCACTGAAAAGAGGGCAGGACGGAACAGGAATCATGGCGGATGGAAATGGGGAACTGGAGCATAGGAGAGGACAATATTGACACATCATGAATATTGCAACCAATGTCACAAAACAATTGTGTATAAATGGTTGAACAAGAAAGTAATTTGCTCTGTAAAGTTTCAAATAAAGCACAATAAAAAATAAAAAAAAGTGGTAGGTATCTCGGTAAACATATTATGCCAACCCTGTTGTCACTGCACAACATGGCGCAGGACTCCCCTCTTTGCAAAGACTTTCTAGCCTATTGCAAACACTTTGGAATATACTCTTGGTGGCAAATTAGTATTAGAGAATGGGGTTAATTTTGAAAATATGAGATGTCTGTACTCATGCCTGGTGAATAAACTGGATAATAATATTTTCAGAGTGAAATGAGATGTTGTAACAGAAAAATAGGCCTGAATTCCCACGTGGGCCATGAGCCTACTACTCTGAAGGCCTTTCCCAGAGAGGCATTTCAGGCACTTCTAGAGCAGCAGGAGCGCTGGGGAATGCAGGTGTCAACCTCCCCCAGGGCCTTCTCTGAGGGGTAAGTACCTGCTTTAGTACTGAGCTTAGTGGTTCATAAATTGTCATTCTGCATAAGGTCTTCAGGTTCAAGTCTGTAATCCAGCTGGGATTCTGTGTGTGCTGCATCTCTGCATCAAAAGAACATGCTTCTAGAAGCAGAATGCCAGGAGAGAGGCGGTTCGGCAGTTGGGGTTGGGGGGTGCTGCGCAGACAGGGGTGCCCGAGGGAGGCACAATATAGTCATTCTGCAGGAGGTCTAGTCCTTCTGCACAAGAATTAGAATGCTTCTCAATGCACAATAGTTTACATGCAGGACATAAACAAAGTGACTGAAGGACAAAGTTGAATAGTAAACCAAGCCACTCCCTGTCAGTCCTTACCTGAGAGGGTCTTCATCAGGACTTCCGGGGATGGAGAAGGAAACAGTAAACGCTGATTTATTTTACCTCTTCCTTCCTCAAGAAACAGGAACTGGTGTTAAGATGTCAGGTGTCAAGCCCCAAACTCCTCTTCTGGTCTGTATTTAAGCTGTATAACAAAACTGGGAATCAGGCAATCAGCCGTGAGCAGACAGACCCAGAGTATTCCCAATGCCCCACATCTTTGAGCTCCAGTGAGATCCTGTTCTTAGTCCCTAGATTAGCAGAGGAGCTGAAAGACTGAAATTCCGTGTTTTCAGGCAACTTGGGCTTCAAGCAGGCACTTATTGCTAAAGTCGTATTTCTCTGTGTTAATTTATGATCCTTAACTCAAATCCGGACTTTGAAGCTCATTTTGATAACTCCTCATTAGTCTGCCTAGACAAGAGTCTGCTCACAGTCAGTGATGACAATGGAGGAAACAAAGTCCCTAGCCCAGAGGAGGGACTGTTCCCCAAATTTAGGGCAATGCCCCTGGGGAGCATCGGCGAGGTGCACTGTGGCCTCTGTGGCTTTGCCTTCTGCTCCTGGAATTGCACCCTGGGGGCCTCCATATGCAGACGCAGAGTCCGTGGGTGACCACAACTCCTGCCCTTCTGGGTCATCATCCGGACGCACGTTGCGATATGCTTCCTGCCCTCCTTCCCAGCATAAGTGCTGCGATCACACATGGCAGAACCAGTTCCCAGGTCCAGACCCTAGGTCTTACCCTCCTTGGCCTCAGGCTTCCCCTAGTCCTGGGGGAACCCGCAAGCCTGGCGGGTGCGAGGTTAGCACCCGGCTGGGCGGGCTTGGGCCTGTCTCAAAAGGCTCATGGCGCACGCAGGTTCCGCCTCCTTGGAGTCTGCGGGCTCGCGGTGGGCAGCCCGGCATCTCCTGCCTCCCTCGGGCGCCCTCTCTGGGCAGCAGCTCCCCTCCCCCCGCCCCGCCAACCACCCAACAGTCACACTGCCTGCTTTCTGCTTCTAGAAGCGTGTTCTTTTGATGCACACATGCAGCACACACAGAATCCCAGCTGGATTACAGACTTGAACCTGAAACGCACAACTTTAAAACTACTAGACTGGGGGGGGGGGGGCGGTATTGGCAGTGAAAAAAGGAAAAAAAAAAAATAAGAAAGAGAACAATTACAAAAAAAGTATTAGAAGACTGTAACCTCACGTTATGGACTCAAGAAGGCTGCGGATACACAACTGCGTAGATAGCATACTGTTGTATCTTTCTTTGCAAATAAGTCTTAGATGAGGGAATTTGGTACCGGGAATAGTTGCAGAGCCTGACTTTGGGGAAATCTGGGATTGATTAATTGGCTTGCATGAGGCTACAAGCCCTGATAATCAATATTTAAAGATGAGATTCGAGCAATCTAGAACATGCATCAGAATTTTTTACAAGTAAATTAGCACCAGAAGAGGCCTTTAACCACTAAATAAAATGGGTCAGTAGTTCAAGATCTCCCTACAAAGAAAATGGCAGACCTAGATCGTTTCCAGTCAGGTTCCAGCAAACATGCAAGAAACAGTCATTTTAATCTTGTACGCAGTCAACAGAGATTAGAAAACCATGAGACACTCCCCTAACTTGATCCTTATGGCTAGTTTAAAAATGATAACAAATTAGAGAAGGAAGGTAGAAGAAGAGTTAGAGGACAAGCACACTCAGTAACTGAGATGCAAAACCCTACATAAGATGCCAGCAAAGGAAATCCAGCAAAGGGTAAACCATGTAACATGCCATGATCAAGGCGGTTTATTGTAGGCATACAAATTTGAGTGAACATTAAAGATTTAGTAATTTCATTCACCACATGCATAGGTGAAAGAAGAGAAGACATATGCTCACCTCAAGAGATGGGGGCAAAGCAGGTTGATAAAATCCAATCACACGGACAGATAAGGACTAGGTGCAAACATGGAACAGAAAAGGAGTTCCCGAACGTGGAAAACTACAACTAGCATGATAGTTCATGGTGACGGGTGGGACATTCTCTTTAAAATTAATAAAAAATAAAATAAGGATGCTTCTATCATTATTTTTATTAAACATTTAACACTGGAAGTGTAAGCTAGTACAAAAAAAGTATAACTGCTATTCATAGATTATAGGACTGTCTCCATTGAAAACCGTAGAAAATATTGGAATTAATAGTAATCATAAATAAAAAATAAATTGAAATTTCAATGCGTCAGCATCAAGCAGACTCTGTCATAGCTCTTAGGTGAAAGCAAAGGACACTGATAGGGAAAGAGGAGGTTCGGGTGGGCTAGACCAAGGAGGGAAGAAAATTATTCTGCACTGGGCTGAACTTATAAGCATGGGTATGTGTGTTAGTTACCTAGTCCCTCCATAACAAAAAATAACACAACTGGATGGCTTTTAAAGGACAGAAATTTATTTTCTCACAGTTTAGCAGGTAGTAGTTCGAATTCAGGGCATGGCTGTAGTGGGAGGTCCTTCCTTGTCTACCTCAGCTTCTAGTAGATGCCAGCAATCATTTGTGTTCCTGGCCTTCTAGAAGCATCTGTCTTCTTTGTCTGTCTTCCTTTTCACCTGTTTGTGTCTGTGTGTATTCTGCTCCTTTTATAACTAAGAAGAGTTAGGCTTAGGACCCACCCTACATTGGTATGACCTCATTCACATAATAAAAGCAGGCTCCTTATTTCCAAACAAGGTCAGAATTACAGGTACAGGGGTTAGGATTTCCACATACATTTTGGAGGGACACAATTCAATCCCTAACAGTTGATTTACCAGATATTCTGGATTGAGAGTACTCACATGAACAGCTGAGAGTAGTTCCAATTCTTTGCTACATTCAGTGGCTGAAACTTGTCTCAATGGTCACCCATAGGAATGTTGGAGCAATTTATTGTGCAGGACCTGGCCTACCATTCCTAATCATGTCCATTGTGTGGAAAAACACACACTCCCATCACCGAAGCCTTGAGAAATTCATCGATAAGAACGGAATGGTGGTTGGAACCAAGAATTGTTTCATAGCCTAGATAACATGGTGCAGCTGTTAGATATCCACATGGAGATGTCCGGTAATAAAACTTCACCCCACACGGAGATGTCAAGGATAATACCAACAGCTAATGTTCATTGAGTACCTACACTGGTGCCAGGCACTCCTGTGCTTTTCCTTTCATGTTTGCTTTTCATGATGGCCATATGAGGAATGTATCATTATAATGCATAAAGAGGTCAATACAGAGAGTTATGCTGACATTTGAATATATGAGTCTGGACCCAGGAGGAGTCTGAATGGATGGAGGTATAAACCTCATGTCCTTAGCTACAAATAGACAGCAGTAAACTCACTGAGGCATCCTAGAGGGAGGGTGTCAACAGAGCGAGGAGCAGGCACCAAGCCCAAGGGTACTTGGGTATCTAGAAGCCTGCCAGGTGAACAGCAGCCAACAAGCCTCTCTGAAGTCCAGTGTGGTTCCTGGAGGGTTGTCTGTCCTTGCTCTCAGCTGCATTTCCCCAGTGCTCCTCCCACCTGCACTGGGTTGTCCACTCATGACGACAGGGACAGTGTGTACCTTTCACCACTGTATCTGCGTAACATAGACTATTTCTGGCCCATGGAATATACTGACTGAATGAAAAATAAACAAACGATAAGGACGTAAAATCCTTCGTAGTTGATACCTTGGAATACATTAAGGGGCTTCATGAGTAAGAGGGAGAAAAATTGATCAGGGCTGCTTCTGAGACCATCCCTTAGGCGTAATGAGTGTTAAACAACACTTAAACAAAGAGATTTAATGGCAGAGATGTATGTTAAAAAGATGTAAGTATAGCTTAAAGATTACTAGAAACATGCACATTATTGCAACTATAGTCAAATCGCTAAAAAACATATAGTACATGCACACAGAATATTACAAAGTAATTTAATGCCCTCATTAAAAAAAAAACAAAAAAAATTACCATGAAAAGACTAATGTTGAATGAAAATATCAGGATATAATATCTGTGTTAATATACATAAATGTGTGTGCTAATACACACATAAAACCAGTTGCCATTGAGTCAGTTCTGATTCATGATGACACCAGTGTGCCAGAGTAGAACTGTACCCCATAGGGGTTTCAGTGGCTGGGTTTTCGGAAGTAGGCTGCCAGACCTCTCTTTCATAGCAATTCTGGGTGGACCTGAACTCCAACTTTCTGTCAGCAGCCCAAGATATTAACCATTTGCATCAACCAGAGACTCTAATACACATACATGCCAATATAAGCACGAAAATAGACATATCGGAACGTTAATAATTTATTCTATGCGTTACGTATGTTTTCTTGTTTTTTTTTTTTTTTTGCATACTTTCCCATTGCTTCCAAGTTTTTGAGGAATAGAATGTACTTCTGGAAAAATTCATGAGAGATTTTTAAGTAATGAAATAATTAACAGAAACAGAATGAGTAAATCTGTGGCAAGGCAGCCCATGAACCCAAGATTACAGTAACACTGGTATGAAAAGCAGAATTGTGGAGTCCTGAAGCTCAGTGGTTCCATGCATCCATCAGGAAAGAGGGAAGAGCAAATAAACAAGGAGAAAATACAGTGAGCCAGAGGAGTGGGAGCCCTCTGTTGTGGGCACAGTTTTCTCATGAAACTTTAGATGGACACAGTGGGTGGGATTATCCACTTCCATCATACAAACATTTTTATTACCCTTGATTTTAACAGAACTATGTTATAAAAACAAATAATAAAATAAAGTATAATAAAAGAATAAATCTCATCAGTGGACTACTATCATTTTCCCCAGCCACTGAGGAGGGCAGGAGACACACAAGGGAAAGAAGATGGAGCAGTGTGAAAACTCATGCTAAGTGGGGAGGAGAGTGTTTCTGAGACAGGCCTTAGCTGCTACCACCTAGGGAAGTAGGCAGCCATGCACAACCAACTGGAAGAAATGGTACATTATTTCTGAGACCTACTCCAGCTCATAACAAATTATGGATAACATGGGGAAGAATGAGATTTCCAGGACACTTAACTGTTTTTATGAGAAACCTGTACATAGAACAAGAGGCAGTCATCTAAACAGAACAAGGAATACAGCATGGTTTAAAGTCAAGAAAGGTGTGCATCACCGTTGTATCCTTTCACCATATGTATTCAACCTGTATGCTGAGCAAATAATCTGAGAAGCTGGTCTGAAGAAGAATAAGGCATCAGGATTGGAGGAAGACTCATTAATAACCTGAGATATGCAGATGATACAATCTTGCTTGCTGAAAGTGAAGAGGCCTTAAAGCATTTACTGCTGAAGATCAAAGACTACAGACTAACAGCCTAACAACTGGACCAATAAGCAACATCATGATAAACGGAGAAAATGTTCACGTCATTAAGGGCTTCATTTTTACTTGGATCCACAATAAACACCCACGGAAGCAGCAGTCAAGAAATCAAACGACACATTGCATTGGGCAAATCTGCTGCCAGAGGCCTCTTAAAGTGTTCAAAAGTACAGATGTCACCTTGAAAACTAATGTGCGCCTGACTCAAGCCATGGTGCTTTCAGTCGCCTCATACGCACACGAAAGGTGGGCACTGAATAAGGAAGACCAAAGAAAAATTGAAGGCATTGAATTACGGTGTTTGCAAAGAATATTGAATATACCACGGACTGCCAAAAGAATGAACAAATCTGTCTTGAAAGAAGTACAGCCAGAATATTCCTTAGAAGCAAGAATGGCGAGGCTTCATCTCACATATTTTGGACATGTTCTCAGGAGAGATCAGTCCCTGGAGAAGCAGGTCATACTTGGTAACAAGTGGCCACAACAATTGGCTCAAACATAACGACGACTGTGAAGGTGACGATAGGTAGTTTAACATACATTTTGACCCATATGAATTAAAATTTAAACAATTATTTCATGCCTTTTTGTAGGGGTTTTAGAATATACAATTAAAATAAATGTAAACAATTAATAGAAAAAATCTCTGAAAATAAAATTTAATTTTCTTAAATCACTGCTCCATACCCCAGATCTAAATGGCTTGATATAAAGCACTGGTCTTTGTGATTCACAAAAAGGAGGTGCCAATTCCTGGAGGGGGGATGGGAGGATAGAGAGAGTTGGAAGCTGGCAAAATTGTCACGAAAGGAGAGACTGGAAGGGCTGACTCATTAGGGGGAGAACAAGTGGGAGTATGGAGTAAGGTGTATACAAACTTATATGTGACAGACTGACTTCATTTGTAAACGTTCACTTGAAGCTCAATAAAAGTTAATATAAAAAAAAAGCCCAGCCCTGAGCAATGTTTGCTTAAAAACTTTGAAAGTTTGTTCCTCTCTAAAATAAAGCAGGGTCTAACTTTAAAAATAAATAAATAAATGTAAACAATTATTAGAAAAAATCTCTGAAAATAAAATTTAATTTTTTTAAATCACTGCTCCATACCCCAAATCTAAATGGCTTGATATACAGCACTGGTCTTTGTGATTCACAAAAAGCAGGTACCAATTCCTGAACAAGAACTGAAGTGACAGGAGAAACCCCCCATGCTGTTAGAGCCCTGAGTATGGGCCCTAATCCAATGATCTGTCTTCATTAATTCCTTTTTATTTCATCTCTGTGAAAGAGGGGAGGGAGAAGGTGAGAGAGGGTTACATGTGCCTATTCTGTTCTTTAGCATCCAGTTCACTGCCAGGAACAGGTATTCGTAAGAGTCTAAAAAACGTTAAAGTACAAATAAGGAGGAAAACCTCCTAGTATATATATGTATTAGGTGGCACAAAGAGTTAAGTGCTCAGCTACTAACTGAAAGGTTGGCAGTTTAAATACACTCAGAGTTGCCTTGGAAGAAAGGCCTGGCAATCTACCTCCAAATAGTCACAGCTATTGAAAACCGTATGGAGGGCAGTCCTACTCTGAAAACTCACGGGGTCGTCATGAGTGAAAATCTACTCAATGGCAACTGGATTGGTAATCTATATATGGCATAAATGTTGGGAAAATTAGTTTCTGAACATATACACGGCATACAGAATACACTGCACATTAGTATTATGTGCCAAAACCCACTGTCATCAAGTCGATTCTAACTCATAGTGACCCCAAAGGACAGAGTAAAACTGCCCCATAGGGTTTTCACTGAAGCAGACTGCCACATCTGTCTCCTACAGAGAGGCTGGTGGGTTCGAACCACTGACCTTTCAGTTAGCAGCCAAGTTCTTTAACCACAGAGCCACTAGGGCTCACTGCTGTCATGTACAGTGATTACATAAGCAAATTCTGAAACAACCTGCCTGGGTTTAAATCCTAACTCAATTTATCAGCTGGGTGATCTGGGCACGTTACTTTACCTCTCACTGCCTCAGTTTCCCATTTCTAAAATGGGTCTTATTCAAAAGGTTGTTACGCAGGTTAAATAAAACACACAAGGCACTTAGAAAAAGGCCTTACACACAGAATGAACACAATAATTGTTAGCTTCCATAATTATTAAGGGAATACAAACAAACGGCTAGGTTGAAGGAACTTCCATTGAGAAAGAGTTGAGTTCCAAAATTCATGTGTAAAGTCATTTACATCAACTGTTAAAGTTGTATGTTTAGATTCAAGTGATTACTGAGGTGTGTTATGATCTTGAACAGAGTTCTGGGGACTATACAGGCAGACTCTGCATGCCCTTCTCCTGCACATCCATTCCATCTCCCTTGGAGCCCAGACATCATGTTATCAATTAAACCCCTCCCACGCTGGTGGTGTACTGTTTAAGAGCTATGGCTGCTAACCAAAAGGTCATCAGTTCAAATCCACCAGGCGCTCCTTGGAAAGTCTATGGCACAGTTCTGCTCTGCCCTATAGGGCCGCTATGAGTTGGAATAGACTCAGTGGCAATGGGTTTTTAACGGGTATGAGGTAACTGTTCAGTGCTTAAAGACGTACCAAAAGCAACCACTGACACAAAAGTATAGTAAAAGGTTCTTATTTCAGAGTAGCAAAACCTTAGTTTCTAACACAGTGGTGAATTAGGGTGGACTGTGGATCAAGAGGAGCTCTGGTGGCATAGTGGTTAAGAGCTCAGCTGCTAACCAAAAGGTCAGCAGTTCGAATCCACCAACTAGTCCTTGGAAACTCTATGGAATAGTTCTATTCTATGCTATAGGGTCTCTATGAGTTCGAATCAACTAGGGTCTCTATGAGTTGGAATCAACTTGATGGTGACAAGTTTGGTTTGGTGGGTGTCATGGATTGAATTATGACCCTAAAAAATGTGTGTCTCAACTTGGTTAGGCCATGATTCCCACTATTGTGTAGTTGTCCTCCATTTTGTGATTGTAATTTTACTTTAAGAGGATTAGGGTGGGATTGATTGTAACACCACCCTCACTCAGGTCACCTTTCCCTGGGGTGTGGCCTGCACCACCTTTTATCTCTACAGAGATAAAACGAAAGGGAAGCAAGCAGAGAGTTGGGGGCCTCAGACTATCAAGAAAGCAGCACCAGGAGCAGAGCATGTCCTCTGGACCCAGGTCCCTGCACCTGAGAAGCTCCTTGACCATGGGAAGGCTAAGGACAAGGACCTTCTTCCAGAGCCGAAAGAGAGAGAAAGCTTTCCCTTAGAGCTGATGCCTTGAATGTGGACTATTAGCCTACTTCAATGTGAGGTATTAAATTTCTCTTGCTTAAAGCCATCCACTCATGGTATTTCTGTTATGGCAGTACTAGATGATGAAGACAGTGGGTCAAGGTGGAAGGGGTGGATGAAGGACAAAAAAAGAAAAATGGACAACAGGAGAAATATAAGAATTCAGAGAACTGTGAAAATTTAATTCCTGAATATACTTTCTTTCTCCTCCCTATAACTGGAAGGACTTTTCTCATATACAGCGTATATAAGTAAATCCTGGCAATATTTAAAACACTTAGATTTTTGTAAAACTCATTCTCTGAAAATTCATGGTGGCCCCATTAATTTATGGCTTAAAAACAACTCAGAACTAAAAAGAAGCATAAATAAATAAATAAAGGCACTGCTGTCATTTGCGGGTGATGTTCTTTTCCTGCTATCCACAACCCACACACTCGGGTTAATTTTCCAGGGTCAGTGTTCATAGACCATCCTCTTTCTCTTACCACCACCCCACCACCCTTAATTATTTAGAAAACGCAGGGCCAGTCAGTGCTCCAAACATCAAGTTTTCTCTCCAAAATGCCAACTGGCACTTGGGGAGCAGGCTACATTCTCAGCTATCAGCACTTCCACTAGCCCCTGCAGATAAGGAATGTGTCTCCACTGAACTGTTCATTGTAATTAAAAAAAAAAAAAAAAAGTAAAAAACTGTTTCTTAAAAAAAAAAAAAAAAACAGGCATTTCCCTATTACCCACCCACCCCACTCTCCCACACCCAGTGCTCCCCTCACCACACACACACTCAAATATTTCATACCAAGGGTGTGTCCCAAGCACGGGGTCTGGCTCCGTTCTTCTTTTACACCCCTTGGAGGCCTCTGGAGAAACCATACCTTTGGTTGGCAATTCCCTGAACCCTGCCTATTCAAGCTGGCACTTATTCAAAAAGGCAGATGAGTCTTCAAGTCAGGTTTTTAAAAGGAGTTTAAGAGGTGCCAGGTGATATGCCTACTCACCCTCAAATTTCTCAAAGGTAATAATTTCTTCAGATGTTTACAATGTCTCAACTATGGGTTAATTAAATCCCTTAGGATGGTGGGCATAGGAAAATCCTCCATCTCAATGCCCCCCATTTCGAAAAAAAAAGAGAGGAATCTCCAAAATTACAAATTTCAATTTCTACATACTTGATTGAACTAAGGAGTAAGTTCCTCACATGTGTTATTCTTGGTCTGAGTCCTGGTGGTGCAGTGGGTAAGAGCTAAGCTGCTAACCAAAAGGTCTGCTGTTTGAATTCACCAGCTGCTCCTTAGAAACCCTATGGGGTAGTTCTACTCAGTCCTATAGGGTTGATAAGAGTTAGAATTCACTGGATGACAATTGGTTTGTTTGCTTTTCAATCTTTGGCTGAAAGGTGGACTTTGTTATCAATTTATTAAATCAACTGGTAATTTGCTGGATATTTCTCATACAGGAACTTATGATGTCTTCAAATCCAGCTAATCAGGTTTAGGGAGAGAGAAACTTCTCTACCTTAGCTTCCCTGCCACTCCCACACCTTTTTCATTGATTTCCATGCCCTGTTTAAGTAACATCACTCATCACTTCTCACTGTCTAGGTTATCTGAGCCAATTCATGGCAGTCAATTCCACCTGAGCCCTAGGATACCCTCATTTACATACTCTGCCCTGTTCCTTCACCAATGGCTGACCTCACATCTCCACTGGAATGTCTACTAGGCATCTCAAACTTAATGTGGTTCAAATAAAATTCTTCGTCCAAGTGTCTTATCTACCTCCCAGTCTTCCTTATCTCAGCAAATGTTC
Source organism: Loxodonta africana (assembly GCF_030014295.1). NCBI lineage: Eukaryota > Metazoa > Chordata > Mammalia > Proboscidea > Elephantidae > Loxodonta > Loxodonta africana. The sequence goes on along the minus strand of NW_026974876.1, from coordinate 220,917 downwards.
TCACTATCCTCTGGGTTGTTCAGGACAAAAACCTAGAAATCATCCTTCATTTCTCTCCTTTATTCAAATCTTGCATCCAATCCATTGACATATTCTGGACTCTTGGCACTACCTTAACATAAATCCTGACTCTATCCACTTCTCACTACCTCCACCTTACATCCACCATCATCTCTTGGTTAAAACTGGACTCCATGCACCGATCTTCCCTCTTACAATCTACATAACAGCATCATTTCAGTGGCTTCTCATGGCAATTAGGAAAAATTCCCAAATCCTTCCCATGGTCTTTCATGATGCGGGGCTTGCTCACCATACTAACCTCATTTCCTAACAGTCTTCCCTCGGTTCACTCCACACTAGCCATGACTTATTTCCTGAGCTTCCTCAAATGTGCCAAAACACTTGGTTATTTAAGGGCCTCAGAAACAACTCTTCCTTTATTGGCAATATCCCTCCCTTCAGAACTTCATACAGCTATTCTCTCCTTTGATATAGGTCACTTATCTCCTCAAATATCCTGCTCCCATAAGCTTTTACTATTAATCTAAAACAGCTCACCCCACTCATTCCCTCACATGCAACTCTGTCTTATTTTCAAAATATTTAGCTCTCCATGACATTTTTTGTTAATTATTACCTGTATTTTTTCTGGTTGAGAATATATGCAGCAAAACATACACCAACTCAACAGTTTCTACCTGTACAATTTAATAACACTGGCTACATTCTTGAAGTTGTGCAACCATTCTTACCCTCCTTTTCTGAGTTGTTCCTCTGTCATTAACATAAACCCACTGCTCCTTAAGGTTCCTATCTAATCTTTTCAGTAGCTGTTGTCAATCTGATGCCATGTAGACAGTTCTTAAAAGAGCATATGCTCAAGGTAGACCATTTTTATTGGTTAAGTAAGCTAATGTTCTGGAGCCCTCATGGCACAGTGGTTAAGTGATACGGTAGCCAAGCAAAAGAAGAGCAGTTTGAATCCACCACCTGCACCTTGGAAACTCTATGGGGCAGTGCTATTCTGTCTTACAGAGTCTCTGAGTTGGAATCAACAGCAACAGTTTGGTTTTTTCTTTTTCATACTTCGGTTTTAAGATGATTCAAGGGAATGCTTTTGGTGTAATGTTTAAAGATTATCTCACGGCAATAGTTTCAGGAGTTCATTCACCCTCAGTGGCTCCAAAAAGTCTAGGGTTCATTTGAAATTCTGTTCTGCATTTTCCCCCTTTTGATCAGGGCTTTTCTATGGACTCTTTGATCAAAATGTTCAGCGACAGCAGCTGGGAACCTTCTGGTTCTTCTGGTCTCATGGCATGCTAGATGTTCTTTTAAAAAACATGAGTGGATGCTGAAGGTTATCAAATACTTAATATAATCACATTTATTTTTCCTGTACATATGGCAAATTATACTGATTCATTTTTGAATGTTAAACTAACCTTGAATTCTTGGGATAGACCCAACTTGGTCATAATATATTCTTCTTTAGAGTATTGCTGGATTTGTTTTGCCTATTTCTTTTTATATTTTGCATCTATGTTCATCAGTGACATTGGCCTGTAATTTTCCCATCTTGTGCTGCTCTTGTCAGGTTTTGGTATCAATATTCATTCTACAAGCTTTATAAAATGAGTTTGGGTATATATTTCCTTTTATATTGAAGAATTTGTGAAATATTTCTTGAATATTTGGCAGAATTTGCAGGAAAAGCCATCTGATATGAAATTTTCTTTTTGAGAATAGTTTGAGCTCTAATTCAATTGTATTAACAGTTGTGGAATTACTTTTGCTTCCTGTTTCTTCTTGAATCGTTGTTATTAACTTACATGGTATGATACGTTTGCCTACTTTACCTAAATTTGCAAATTTATTGGCTAATACGGTTCATAACATTCTCACATTATCTTTACGTTCTGCAAGATCTGTAGTCATTTTCTCTCTAATTCCTGATATTCGTTTTTTATATCTTCATTCTTTTTCACTTGATCAATCTTGCCTAAAGTTTGTCAATTTTACTAGCATTTTCTAAGAATCAACTTTAGTCTTTGTTGATCATCTGTTGCATGTATTCAATCATTAATAGAAACAAAGATTCCTATGAATGTTTGTTTCTGTTTTTTTCCCAACATTTTGAATGGATGTTTAACTCACTTATTTTTCAAGATTTGTTCTTTCCAATTATATTTTTAAGGCTATAAGTTTCCTATATTATATTGTCTGTACTGCACAAATTTTTGTATGCACTATCTTCATAATTGTTCACTTCAAAATGTATTCTAATTTTCATTATGATGTCTTTTTTGACTCATAGTATTTTAAAATATCCAAGCACATGGAGATTTTGTATTTTCATTTTCTAAGATGTTTTTTTTTTTTTTAATTATGGTGTACTTACATAAAAAAAAAAATGGAGATTTTGTATTTTCATTTTCTAAGATGGTTTTTTTTTTTTTTAATTATGGTGTACTTACATAGTATCCTCTATATTATTGCAGACTCTTGAAATTTGTTGAGACTTGCTTTATAACACAGTATACAGTTAATTTTTATACACACTATGTTATGTATGTGCATGAGATGAATGTATATTCTTTCATGGTTAGATAATACACACAAATACACATATAGCAATTTGGTATTTTTTTACATGTTAAATCTTCTGTATCCTTGATAATTTATGGACTTCTATGTTTCTGAGGGGTGTGTTAAAAATCTATTATGATGCATGATGTCAAAAGGAGCCCCAGTAGTGCAGTGGTTAAGCACTCAGCTCTTAAACCTTTTGATTTGATCCACCAACTACTCCACAGGAGAAAGATATGACAGTTTCCTTCCATAAAGATTACAGCCTTAGAAACCTTTGGAGAAGTTCTACTCCATCCTATAGTCATTATGAGTCAGAATTGACTCAACAGCACACAAGAAAAAATGTATGATGTGATGGAAACTCAGAAGTACGAAGCTAAAAAGAATTGGTCCTACCTCCAGGGTCAAAGGATGAAGGACAGAGAAAACAGCAGAGACATCCAAAAGCTTGGAAAAAGGGCTGAGAGGACAATGGTTGGTGGTTTAAGGGCTTTGAAGGGCTACCATATATACTGAGGAATCTGAAGTGCAATGTTCTTGCCTAAGGATGAAGACATGCTCATAAAGATCCTTACAAAGCTTTAGGCTTGCATCTCTGGCTGATCTTTGGGCTCCATGGGGGCAGGAAGTGAAGGCTAGGGCAGAGTTTTAGGCACTTTTGCTTAGCATTGAAAGAACGTGCCAGTTCAGAGCCAATCTGCAAAGACTGGGATAATGTTACTTTTTCTTTTTGGCTACAAGCATTTAAAGAAAGCACTGTCAGGTCATGAACTGACTGCTGAGATAACAGAACAGAACTTCAGTGTCCACACATGAGAAGACATACAATCTTTGCAGAAATAGTTTGGAAACATCACTAAGCAAATGGATGACTGGCCCTCAACAATTAAAAAAAAAAAAAAAGCAAACCCTAATGACAGGAGGGAATCTGATTTCCAGAGTCACATTATAATATCTAAGATATCCAGTTTGCAACACACTATTCTAAGTCATAAAAAGAAAAAAGAAAAGGATGGTTCATTTGTTAAGAAGAAAGAAAGAAGAGAAATGAACAGAAAGCATCCCTAAGGAAACACAGATATTGGGATTACTAGACAAAGATTTTAAACCAACTGTCTTAAATTTCCTCAAAGAGCTAAACAAACCATAGACACACACACAAAAAAAGGAAACCAAGAGAAGAATGTATGAACAAGTAGAAAACATTAATAAAGAAATATTATACAAAAGAACCAAATAGAAATTATAGAGCTGAAAAGTTGAATAGCTGAAATAAAAATTTCATTAGAGGAGCTCAACAGCAGATTTGAGCAAGAAAGCAGGAAAATGTAAGCTTGAAAAAGCACAACTGAAATTGTTCTAACTGAGGAGCATAAAGGAAAAAGAATGAAGAAAATGAATAGAGCCTAAGGGACCTGCGGGACAACATCAAGCATACCAATATACTCATTAAGGGAGTCCCAGAAAGGAAAGAAAGATGAAAGGACAGAAAGAATATTTAAAAACGTAATGACTGGAAGTTTCCCAAATGTCATCTAGATATCCAAGAAGCTCAATAAACTCAAAGGACAGTAAATACATAGATATCCACAGACAGACATAATCAAAATGTCAAAAGACGAAGACAGAAACTTGAAAGCAGCAACAGATAAGTGACCCCTAATGTACAAGAGAGTCTCAACAAGTTTAACTGTTGATTTTTCATCAGAAACCATTGAGACAAGAAAATAGTCGAATGATGTATTTAAGGTACTGGAAAAAAAATACAGAAACAAAACTATGAACCAAGATGTCAATATCTAGCAAAACTATCTTTCAAAAATGAAGGTGAAATTAAGACATGCCCAGATACACAAAACCTGAGGGAGTATGTTAGCAGCAGAACTGCCTTATGAGAAATGCTACAGGGAATCATCCTGGCTGGCACGGAAGGACACTAGACAGTAACTTGAAGCCATAAAAAGAAACGAAGACTCCGTAAAGGTAACTACTTAGATAAAACAAAGTCAGTAATATTTTTATATCACGCCTCTTTTTTTCATATATGATTTAAAGCACAAATGCATAAAAATACTTACACATCTCTCTTAATGGACACACAATGTATAAAGATGCAATTTTTGTAACAGCAACGTAAGTAGGGGAGGTAACTGAGCTGAATAAAAGCAGAATGTTGTATACTGTTGAAGCTAAATTTGTATTAATTAAAAGAAGATTGTTATAAACATAAGATATTAATTGTAATCCTCATGGTCACCACTAAGAAGTTAAAAAATATAAGGAAAGGAAATAAGGAGAGAACCAAAATTGTACACTTGAAAAAAATCAGTCAAACACAAAAGTGGACGGTAGTGAAGAAAATGAGAAACAAAATACATATATGACCTACTACAAAGTAGAAGACATAAGTCCTTCCTTATCATTAATTGCTTTAAATTTAAATAGATTAAATTCACAATTGGGATCATTAAAGTTGTGTGTCAACTTTGTTGGACCATGATTCTCAGTGCTTTGGCAGTTATGATGTAGTTTAGCAGTCGAATAACGATGCAATCATTTCCATGATGAGATGTGATATAATGTGATTACCTCCATGATGGGATCTGCTGTGAGTAGCCAATCAGATCTAAGGGAGTTTCCTCGGAGGTGTGGACTGCATCCAATATAGGTGGACTTTCTGGCAAGGCTCTTGAGCTTTTGCTCACTCGGAATCCTGCAGCTGGCTCCTCTTCATCTGATCTCAAGTTTTTGGGACTTGAACTCTCAGCTTACCTTCCAATTTGGGGATTCACCAGCCTCCGCAGTCTGTGAACCGCGGCCTGCCAGCTTACCTGCCGATCTTGAGATCTGTCAGCCTTTGCAGCCTGTGAGCCACAGACCTGTTGTATGACCTGCAGATCTTCAGTTCTGCAGTCCCTGCATCTATGTGAGTCAGGAGAAGCCACAAGCCTGACCCATGGACTTGAGACTTACCAGCCTCTACAGCCTCATGAGCCATTTTCTTGATATAAAGCTATTTATATATAAATATATATATATACACCTCACTGGTTTTGTTTCTCTAGAGAACCCAGCCTAAGATACCAATTAAAAGACAAACATTGGCAGAATGCATAAAAAAATCATTCGATTGCTATGAAGCTGATCTGACTCATGGTGACCCCTCCCCTCATGTGTGTCAGAGTAGTACTGACACACAAGTGTGTCAGTTCAATGGCTAATTTTTCAAAAGTAGATCACCAAGCCTTTCTTCCAAAGTGCCTCTGGGTGGACTCAAACCTCCAACATTTTGGTTACCAGCTGAATGCATTAACCGTTTGTACCTCCCAAGGACTACAACATGTATCTATGTTTATTTCTGTATTACTTCTCTTTATACTATATACATACATACACACATACACACACATACATACACACACACATAGACATCCATGAGTGGTTCATACAGATGCTTTGGACTTCAACTAGCAGGGCTCTATTAATTATTGATAGAAAAGTACTGATACCAGTTATAAATGCGTATTTGTCCATTTCCCCTTTCAGATTTATTAGTTTTTGTATTTTGGAGCGCTGTTGTTAGACACGTACACATTTAGGAGTGTTGTATCTTTTTGGAGAATTGAACCTTTATTATGTTATGTCCCTACTTATTCCCAATAATACTCCTTTTTCTGAAGTATAATTTGTCTGATATTAATACAGCCACTGCAGTAGAACTGGATAATTTTCAACCATTTCAAGAGGTAGCATAAGATCAAGAACTGATGGTATAAAAGGAAGGAATCGAAGCTGCATTGAAGGCATTGGTGAAAAAACTACCCTCTCTCCACCATCTTCACTAACTCTGACACCAACTGTCCCTCACACAGCACTCCCTACTTCTCTGCCGGGTTCAATAACTCATTGCAATGGCCACACAGAACTCATAGTCCATATTCACGATTATGGGGTTTATTAGGGAAGTAACAGTTATAGCTCAGGCTCAACGACACTCAGAATACAGTTTTTCTATCAGGACAGCCTCTTCCCTCCTGTGCTCATAGGCGTGCCTCTGCCTGGCCTTGGGCCGGCCTCTCTCCAAAGGCACTCAGCTTTCCTTCTCCCTGGGCCATCATCTCCTATAGCCAGGTCCCTGTTGCTCGGTCTCTCCTGCCATGGCATCTTACCATCTTCAGGGTTACAGCTTCCTCTCTCTATCTCAGTCTCCTGCTTCTAGGAGCTTCTCAGTGCAGGGATCTCAGGTCCATAATATACGCTCGGCTCTTGGCTGTTCTTCCTTGATGGGAGTTGAATCCTCCTCTTTGCTCTGGAACTGGTTCTCTTTGAAGGCAAAATAAACAATCCCCTTGGTGAGCCACAATTACCCTATCACACAGTCCTGCCCAAGCACCAGGGTGGATGTTATAAGACCATGGCTAGAAAGGCCACACAAAGTAAACAATCACATCACAGTACCTTGGACTCATTTTTCAAGTGAAGTACCAAAAATCCCATACAAACAGATTGGTAAAGAATATAATCAACGGCAAGAACATTTTCATACTTATGTTTTCTGTATTTGGAAGAAATCTATAGCACTATTCTTATTTTGCCAATTCAAAGGGATCACAGAGATTAGTGGTAGATGTTGCAGTACCAGAAAACTCTCTGGTAAAACAGTCTGTGAGCAGTCTTACAAACATGGATATTCCACCAGAGTCAAAAGAATGATGTTACATATCATCAAAGAGAACATTTCAAGATCTAGCCTGAAGTACAATGTTGTCACTGATAGGCTAAAATCCATACACTTACAAGGAAGACTAGTTTATATGACTATTCAAATTTATGCACCAACCACTAATGCCAAAGATAAAGAAATTGAAGATTTTAAACAACTTCTGCAGCCTGAAATTGATCAAACATGCAATCAAGATGCATTGATAATTACTGGTCATTAGAATGTTAAAGTTGGAAACACAGAAGGAAAAGTAGTTGGAAAATACAGCATCGCTGAAATAAATGACGCCAGAAATCTCATGAAAGAATTTTGCAAGACCAGTGACTCATCCACTGCAAATATTTTTTTTCACCAACATAAACGGCAGCTATACACGTGGACTTTACCAGATGGAATACACAGGAATCAAACTGACTACATCTGTGGAAAGAGAAGATGGGAAAACTCATATCATCAGTCAGAACAAGGCCAGGGATCGATTGTGAAACAGACTGTCAATTGCTCATATGGGAGTTCAAGTTGAAACGGAAGAAAATTAGAATAAGTCAAAAGGGGCCAAAATATGACCTTGAGTATATCTCACCTGTATTTAGAGACCACCTCAAGAACACATTTTACGTGTTGAACACTAACGACTGAAGACCAGACGAGTTGTGGAATGACATCAAGGACATCACACATGAGGAAAGCAAGAGGTCCTTTAAAAGACAGGAAAGAAAGAAAAGACCAAAACGGATGTCGGAAGAGACTCTGAACGTTGCTCTTGAATGTCGAGTAGCTAAAGTGAAAGGAAGAAATGATGAAGTTTTGAGTATTGAGACGCCACCAGTGATCCCTCTTACAAAAAAGACCAGAAAAAACAAGTGAAGCGATTATATTTATGACAAGCTAGGAGCCCTGAACATCAAAGGTAAAGTTAGAAAATGGACTCAGCGGCAGGGGGAGGGAGAGACTATTCAGAAGTGGAGAGGAGTTACTGGACCTGAATAGCCAGGAACCCTCAGGCACCATTTCCTGGAGCGACTGCAGTGGGGCTGGCAGTGGCGTTCCACAGGCGTTTAGCTCAGGAAAGGACAGCAAGTTGCACAGACTACTCACACCTCCAGAACAAGAGAAGAACGGCACTCTCAGCAAAAGCTAATTACTTGTGTTTATTTTACCACGCCCCCAGCCCCCAAGCCGGCTTCAGTGGCCGTCAACTTCCCTGGGCCTCAGATAGGCCCTGGTACCACTCTCAGCCATTTTTCCATCCTTGAAGAAGGTATAAGTTCACAACTGGGGGAAAGATAATCTGCCAGCTCAATTAAGCTGGGGAGCTCAGGACACAAGCAGCTCTTATTCAGGCACAGACAGTCCATGGGCTTTGAATACCTTTCACCCCAGCATGGACCTGTGTGGGCCCATTTCAGGAGAATAGGCCCTTGCTGCCAGACTGCAACTGTTTCAGCTGGACGGTGGAAAGATGGGTGTTTGATGTTTGACACTGCTTTGCCTATTAAACAGGGTCTTCACCTACCCACATCAGGGGCCTAAGGACTGGTGGTCCCACCCACAATACCTAGCCACCTGTGACAGGGCTCCAAGGGTAAGTAGTACCTCCCAGAACTTACAACCCAAAGCATTGGGTACCCACTGCCCTTCTGCAGAACCCACCCGTGTGCCCTACAGAACAGGGATGCACTTTCCTCACAGACACTCAGAGCACAGCTGTCAGACCCCTGCCTTGATCAGAGCCTGACCCCCTACTGCAGCCAGATACTTCTGTCTACACCAATAACCCCTGCCCCTCTAAGACTGTAGGACAGAGCCTGTACCACACACTTTATGACCAACTACCTGGGCACCTGAGTTGAATGCATACAAGAAAAGTAAATGAACTCCTAGGCTCATATACCTGGTAACAGTGCTAGCCATCTGGTGATAGTACATTAGAGCTTCAAAGGTGAAAATAATCAACCTAGCACACTCAAGCAGCTTATTTGGGAATACCAAAACTAAACAAAGGAAGAAGCTAGGATACAAAAAGCAAGCATAAAATAAACTAATACAATAACTTATAGATTGCTCAGAGACAACAGTCAATATCAAATCACATAAAGAGGCAGACACGGGGGCAGGACCAAGATGGCTGACTAGGTAGAAGATTCCGCTTATCCTTCTTGAAACAAAGACTCGAAAAAACAAGTGAACTGATTACATAAAGGACAATCTACAAACCCTGACCATCAAACACAGAACTAAGGAGTTGACCTGAGTGACGGGGGAGCGAAAGCCACGCTGCAGCAGGGACCGCTTCCAGAGCCAGTGTCCCACGCCGCAGCCTTGAGCCCTCGCGGTTTCCTGGTGTCAGAGTGGTGGGGCTGATTGTGGTTTACTGAGACAGGGAAGAACAGATATAGGCCTAACCCTCAGGACCAACCTCAGAGGGGACCCAGGCAGCACACGCAGGCTCCACACAGACGCGGCTGACAGGGAAATGAAAAACTATAGGGAAGCAGCGACTGGTTTTGGAGCCTGGAGTGCAGCGTCCCAGAAAGGAAACCTTGGTGCTGGGCTTTGGACTAAGTGTGGGGGAGCCAATTGTGGCTTCCTGAGACAGTGTGAGCATGGATGCAGCCCTAACCCTCTGGGACAGTCTCAGCAGGGATCCAGCCAGCACACGAGCGACACAATGCTCTGGAATCTCAGAAAAAACAGTTCTCACCAAACAACATAAGTAACTTTGTATATTTTGCCAGGCTACTCTCTTCTATATATCTGATTCCACCCCTCATTGCCCCAGCCAGCTTCATTAACATTGGAATCCTCTGTGCCAGAGAGTGAAGTGCACTGCTGAATTTTTTTTCTTCTTTCTTTTCTAACCCATTCTCCTGGCCTGAGAAAAGCAGCATTTAACAATCAAAGAAAAAATCCTTCCCTGACTTCCCTAAACTGAAATAACAGTACAGAATCAGCTCCATCCAGGCATTAACAGACCCATAGTCTTTGGCTTTCACCCTACAGGTAACTAGGTGGCTATTACAATGTAAAGGCAATTCTGATAGAGATCTGACCATAATTGTTTTAGCTCAGCAGTGGAAAGGCAAGTTTTGGAGGTCAGATACCTCTCTACCTATTAAACAGAGCCCTCGCTGATCCGCACCAGCGAACTGAGGGCTGAGACTCCACCCACATCACCTAGCCACCTGCTAGAGGGGTCTGAGAATAGTGACGCCTACCCAAGCATTGGGTGCCTAAGATACAGCTGCAAAGCCCACCCACCAGAGTGCTCTAGAGAATAGAGCCACACCTACCTCACTGACACTTGAAGGAAGGCTGTCAGCATCCTGCCCTCCTCGAAATGTGACCCCCTGCCACTAATAGAAACTGGTGCATACAACCATCACCACTACTCCTCTAAGATACTAGGTGAGAGCCTACACCACACACTAGGTGACCAGCTATCAGGACACCTGAGCTGATTGTATTCAAGAATAGTGAATGGACTCATACACTTATATACCTGGTAACAGCTCAGGCAAGCTGGTAACAGGACGTAAGTGATTCAAAAGCTACATCAATCACGACACCACAATCCAGTAGCCCATCTGGGTGTATTGTAACAAAACAAAATAAGAAGACTCAGTGAGCAAATATAAAATATTACAATATCTTATAAATGGCTCAGAGACAGCAGTCGACATCAAATCACATGAAGAAGCAGACCATGATTCCTTCTACAAACCCCCAAATCAAAGAATCAAAATCATTCCCAGATGTAGATACATTCCTAGAATTGCCAAATGTAGAATATAAAAAAATTATGTACAGAATGCTTCAAGACATCAGGAATGACCTCACAAATGAAATAAGGCAATCTACAGAAAACACCAAGGACTACACGGATAAAGCAGTTGAAGATATCCAAAAGATTATTCAACAACATAGTGAAAAAATTAATAAGCTGTAAGAATCCATAGAGAGACAGCATTCAGAAATCCAAAAGATTAACAATAAAGTCACAGATTCAGACAACTCAATAGGAAGTCACAGGAGCAGAATCAAGGAACTGGAATGCAGAGTGGGGGAGCTGGAGGATAAGGCAATTGACACAAATATAGTTGAAGAAAAATCAAATAGAATTTAAAACTATGAAGAAACCCTAAGAATCATGGGGGACTCTATCAAGAATAATTTGCGTGTGATTCGAGTTCCAGAACAGGGAGGGATAACAGAAAATACAGAGAGAACAGTGGAAGATCTGATGGCAGAAAAATTCCCTGGCATTGTAAAAGATGAAAAGATATCTACCCAAGATGCTCATCGAACCTCATACAAAATAGATCCCAAAAGAAAATCACCAAGACATATCATCAAACCTGCCAAAACCTAAGATAAAGAGAAATTTCAAAAGCACCCAAGGATAAACGAAAAGTTACCTACAAAGGAGAATCAATAAGTTTGCACTACTCGGCAGAAATCATGCAGGCAAGAAGACAATGGGATAACATATATAGAGCACTGAAAGAGGAAAAACTGTCAGCGAACAATCATATATCCAGCAAAATTCTAAAACATGAAGGTGAAATTAAGATATTTACAGATAAACACAAGCTTAGAGAATTTGCAAAAACCAAACCAAAACTGCAAGAATTACTGAAGGAAATTCTTTGGTCAGAAAATCAATAATATCAGATACCAACACAACACAAGGTCACAGAAAAAAACATCCTGATATCAACCCAGATAGGGAAATCACAAAAACAAAATAAGATTAATTAAAAAATTGCTCAAAACAGGGAATCATTGATGTGATTATGTAAAAGATTACGATAGTGAAAAAAGAGGGACTAAATACAGGAGGCTTAGAAATTACATATGGAGAGGAAACCAAGGCGATACAGGGCGAAACAACTTAGGTTTTTACTTACTCAAACCAGGGTAAATATTAAGATAACCACAACAAGGTCTAACAATTCCATACTTCAAAATAAAAACCAAGATAAACATAACGACTCACCAAAATAAATTCAACTACTATAAAAAGGAGGAACACACATTCTACAAAGAAAAACTCAGCACAAAAAAGTAAATGGAAAATGAAATTGTCAAAAACAGGCATCAAAATGACAGCACTAAACTCATACTTGTCTATAATTACACTTAATGTAAATGGACTAAATTCACCAATAAAGAGACAGAAAGTTGCAGACTGGATAAAAAAACACGATCAGTCTGTATGGTTCCTAAAAGAGACACGCTTTAGAGTTAAGAGACACAAATAAACCAAAACTGAAAGGATGGATAAAAATATATCAAGCAAACAACAATCAAAAAAGAGCAGGAGAGGCAATATTAATTTCCAACAAAATAGAGTTTCAAATTAAATCCACCACAAAGGATAAAGAAGGACACTACATAAAGATTAAAGGGACAATTTACCAGGTACATATAACTGTATTAAATATTTATGCACCCAATGATAGGGCCGCAACATTCATAAAACAAATGTTAACAGAATTAAAAAGTGAGATAGACACCTCCACAATTATAGCAGGAGACTTCAACACAACACTCTCGGTGAAGGATAGGAAATGCAGTAAGAAGCTCAATAGAGACACGGAAGATCTAAGTGCTACAATTAAACAACTTAACTTCATAGACTTATACAGAACACTCCACACAACAGCTGCAAACTATAATTTCTTTTCTAGTGCACATGAAACATTCTCTAGAATAGATCACATATTAGGTCATAAAACAAGCCTTTGCAGAACCCAAAACATTGAAATATTACAAAACATCTTCTCTGAATGAAAGACCATAAAAGTAAAAATCAATAACAGAAAAACCAGGGAAAAGAAATCAAATGCTTGGAAACTGCACAATACCCTGCTCAAAAAAGACTGGGTTATGGAAGACCTTAAGGAGGGAATAAAGAAATTCACAGAATTCAACAAGACTGAAAACACTTCCTATGAAAACCTTTGGGACATGGTGAAAGCAGTGCTCAGAGGTCAATTTATATCAATAAAGGCACACATATTAAAGAAGAGCCAAAATGAAAGAACTCTCCCTACAACTTGAACAAAGAGAAAGAGAGCAACAAAAGGAACTGTCAGGCACCAAAAGAAAGCAAAAAATAAAAACTACAGCAAAATTAAATGAATTAGAGAATAGAAAAACAATTGAAAGAGTTAACAAGGCCAAAAACTGCTTCTTTGAAAAAATTAACAAAATTGATAAACCATTGGTCAGACTGACTAAAGAAATACAGGAAAAGAAACCAATAATCTGAATAAGAAATGGGATGGGCCATATCACAACAGATCCAACTGAAATTAAAACAATCATATCAGATTACTACAAAAAATTGTATTCTAACAAATTTGAAAACCTAGAAAAAATGGATGAATTCCTAGAAACACACTACCTACCTAAACTAACACAAACTGAAGTAGAACAACTAAATAGACCCATAACAAAAAAAGAGATTGAAAAGGTAATCAAAACACTCCCAACAAAAAAAAAGCCCTGGCCCTGATGGCTTCACTGCAAAGTTCTACCAAACTTTCAGGGAAGACTTACCACTACTACTGAAGGTATTTCAAAGCATAGAAAAGGACGGAATACTACCTAACTCCTTCTATGAAGCCAGCATAACCCTGATACCAAAACCAGCTAAAGACAACACAAAAAAAGAAAATTACAGACCTATATCCCTCATGAACATAGATGCAAAAATCCTCAACAAAATTCGAGCCAGTAGAATTCAACAACATATCAAAAAAATAATCCACCATAACCAAGTAGGATTTATACCAGGTATGCAAGGTTGGTTCAATATTAGAAAAACAATTAATGTAATCCACCACATAAAAAAAGGACAAGAACCACATAATTTTATCAATTGATACAGAAAAGGCATTTGACAAAGTCCAACACACACTCATGATAAAAACTCTCAGCAAAATAGGAATAGAAGGAAAATTCCTCAACATAATAAAGGGTATTGATACAAAGCCAATACCCAGCATCATCCTAAATGGAGAGAGCCTGAAAGCATTTCCCTTGAGAACGGGAAACAGACAAGAATCCCCTTTATCACTGCTCTTATTCAGCATTGTGCTAGAGGTCCTAGCCAGAGCAACTGGGCTAGACAAAGAAATAAAGGGCATCCAGATTGGTAAGGAAGAAATAAAATTATCTCTATTTCCAAAGACATTATCTTATACACAGAAAACCCTGAGGAATCCTCAAGAAAACTAATAGAAGGGTTCAGCAAAGTTTCAGATTACAATACAAACACACAAAATCAGTTGGATTCCTCTATATCAACAAAAAGAACATTGAAGAGGAAATCATCAAATGAATACCATTCACAGCAGCCCCCAAGAAGATAAAATACTTAGGAATAAACCTTACCAAAAATGTAAAAGAGCTATACCAAGAAAACTACAAGGTACTACTGCAAAAAAAACAAAAGGGACCTACGTAATTGGAAAAACATATCTTGCTCGTGGATAGGAAGAGAACATTGTAAAATTGTCCATTCTACTAAAAGCCATCTATAGATACAATGCACTTCCGATCCAAATTCCAATGACACTTTTTAAACAGATGGAGAAACAAATCACCAACTTCATATGGAAGGGAAAGAAGTCGCGGATAAGTAAAGCATTACTAAAAAAGAACAAAGTGGGAGGACTCACTCTGCCTGATATTAGAACAAATTATACTGTCACAGTAGTCAAAACAGCCTGGTACTGGTACAGCAACAGACACATAGACCAATGGAACAATATTGAGAATCCAGATATAAATCCATCCACATATGAGCAGCTGATATTTGCCAAAGGCCCAGTGTCAGTTAATTGGGGAGAAGATAGTCTTTTTAACAAAAGGTGCTGGCGTAACTGTATAGCCACCTCCAAAAAATGAAACAGGACCCCTACCACACACCATGCACAAAAACTAACTCCAAATGGATCAAAGACCTAAACATAAAATCTAAAACGATAAAGATCATGGAAGAAAAAATAGGGACATTAGGAGACCTAATACATGGCATAAACAGAATACAAAACATTACCAAAAATGATGAAGAGAAACCAGATAACTGGGAGCTCCTAAAAATCAAACACCTATGCTCATCTAAAGACTTCACCAAAAGAGTAAAAAGACCACCTACAGACTGGGAAAAAGTTTTCAGCTAAGACATCTCCACCCGGTGCCTGATCTCTAAAACCTACATGACTCTGCTAAAACTCAACCACAAAAAGACAAACACCCCAATTAAAAAATGGGCAAAGGATATGAACACACACTTCACTAAAGAAGACATTCAGGCAGCTAACAGATACATAAGGAAATGCTCTCGATCATTAGCCATTAGAGAAATGCAAATCAAAACTACAATGAGATTCCATCTCACTCCAACAAGGCTGGCATTAATCCAAAACACACAAAAAAATAAATGTTGGAGAGGCTGTGGAGAGACTGGAACACTTATACTCTGCTGGTGGGAATGTAAAATGGTATACAACCACGTTGGAAATCAATTTGGTGCTTCCTTAAAAAGCTAGAAATAGAACTACCATACAACCCAGCAATCCCACTCCTCGGAATATATCCTAGAGAAATAAGAGCCTTTACACAAATAGATACATGCACTTCCACGTTTACTGCAGCACTGTTTACAATAGCGAAAAGATGGAACCAACCAAGGTGCCCATCAATGGATGAATGGATAAATAAATTATGGTATATTCACACAATGGAACACTGCACATCAACAAAGAACAGTGACGAATCTGTGAAACACTTCATAACATGGAGAAACCTGGAAGGCATTATGCTGAGTGAAATTAGTAGCAAAAGGTCAAATATTGTATAAGACCACTATTATAAGATCTTGAGAAATAGTTTAAACTGAGAAGAACATATTCCTTTGTTGTTATGAGGGGGGGAGGGAGGGAGGGTAGGAGAGGGGTATTTACTAAAGAGATAGACAAGAACTACTTTCGGTGAATGGAAGAACAACACTCAACACAGTGGAGGTCAGCACAACTGGACTAAACCAAAGCAAAGAAGTTTCCTGAATAAACTGAATGCTTCGAAGGTCAGCAAAGCAGGGGCAGGGGTTTGGGGACCATGGTTTTAGGGGACATCTAAGTCAACTGGCATAATAAAATCTATTAAGAAAACATTCCGCATCCCACTTTGAAGAGTGGCATCTGGGATCTTAAATGCTAGCAAGCAGCCATCTCAGATGCATCGATGATTCTCAACCCACCTGGATCAAGGGAGAATGGAGAACACCAAGAACATAAGATAATAACGAGCCCAAGAGACAGAAAGGACTACATGAACTAGAGACTACATCATCCTGAGATCAGAAGAACTAGACAGTGCCGGGCCACAACCAATGACTGCCCTGACGGGGAACATAACAGAGATCCCTTGAGGGAGCAGAACAGTGGGATGCAGACCCAAAATTCTCATAAAAAGACCAGACTTAATGGTCTGACTGAGACTGGAAGGACCCCAGTGATCATGGCCCCCACACCTTCCGTTTACCCACTACGGGAACCATCCCCAAAGCCAGTTCATCAGACATGGGTTGGACTAGACAATGGGTTGGAGAGGGATGCTGGTGAGGCGTGAGCTACTTGGTTTGGGTGGACACTTGAGACTATGTTGGCATCTCCTGCCTGGAAGGGAGATGGGTGGGTAGAGGGGCTTAGAAACTGGCAAAATGGTCACGGAAAGAAAGAGTGGAAGGAGGGAGTGGGCTGTCCCATTGGGGGGAAAGTAATTGGGAATATGTAACAAGTTGTGTATAAGTTTTTATGTGAGAGACTGGCTTGATTTGTAAACTTTCACTTAAAATACAATAAAAATTATTAAAATAAAAAAAAAAAGAAGCTGACCCATGATTGCTTCAACAAGCTCTCAGAACTAAGACTCAAGGAATCTTCTCGATGAAGGTGTAATCCTGGAATTACCGGATACAGAATACAAAAGATTAATATACAGAACTCTCAAAGATATCAGGAAGGAAATGAGGCAAAATACAGAACAAGCCAAGGAACACAAAGATAAAGCAGCCGAAGAAATTAAAAAGGTTACTCAAGCACATAATTAAAAATTTAATAAGCTGCAAGAAACCATAGAGAGACTGCAATCAGAAATTCAGAAGATTAACAATAAAATTACAGAGTTAGAAAACTCGATAGAAAGTAAGAAGAGCACAACTGAAGAACTGGAAGGCAGAATTACTGAGATAGAAGATAAAACTCTTGGGACCAATATATTTGAAAAGAAACCAGATAAAAGAATTTTAAATGAAGAAATCCAAAGAATCATGTGGGACTTTATCAAGAGAAATAACTATGAGTGATTGCAGTACCAGAACAGGGAGGGCTAACAGAAAATACACAGGGAACTGTTGAAGATTTGTTGGCAGAAAACTTCCCTGATATCATGAAAGATGCTCATCAAATTCCACATAAGGTGATCTCAAAAGAAAGTGACCGAGACATATAATAATCAAACTTGCCAAAATCAAACATAAAGAGAATTTTAAGAGAGGCTAGGGATAAAGGAAGTCACCAAAAAAGGAGAGTAAATAATAATAAACTTGGACTACTCAGCAGAAATCATGGAGGCAAGAAGGCAATGGGAGGACTTATACAAAATATTGAAGGAAAAAAATTGCCAACCAGGAATCAAACCATAACCCTGGCCCTCTGGCCTTAGCCCTCTAACTCTAGCCCCTAAGCCCTAAGTCCCAAAGCCCCTAAGGCCCTAAGCCCTTAGGTCCTAACCCCCAAGGCCCTAAACTCTAACCCTAACCCAAACTCTAACCCCTATACCCTAAACCCTAAATCCTAACACCTAACCCCTAACCACCCTAACCTTAACGACCCTAACCCTAACCCTAACACTCGAACCCTAACTCTCTAACGCTAACCTGAAACTCTAACCCTCTAACCCTAGCCCTCTAATCCTAGCCCTAAACCTAACCCCAACCCCCAAACCCAACGCCAAACCCTAAACCTCAAATCCCTAGCCCTAAACCTAAGAATGGGTCTAAGCCTAATCCTAAACTGTAAACCCTAACACTTAAAACCCTAACACACAAAACCCTAACACCCTTAGCCCTAACACATTCAACCCTAACATCCTAAATGCCAAAACCCTAAACACTAACACCCTTAACCCCAACCCCTAAACCCTAAACTTAAACGCTAAACCATCTAACCCTCTAACCCTAATACCCTAACACTAAACCCTAAACCCTAACCCCAGCCCCCAGCCCTAACCCTCACTCTAAGCCTTAAACCCTAAACCTTAAGTCCTAAACCCTAGGCTCTAAGCCCTAAGCCCTAAACCTTAAGTCCTAAAACCCTAAACTCTAAGCCTTAAGCCCTAAACATAACCCTCTAACCCTAAACCCTAAAACCTTACCCCAGACCCATCCCACACCCCTAAACCTGAACCCCTAAACCCTAGCCCTAACCCCTAACCCTAAACCTCTAAACCATACCCCTAATCTTCTAACCCTAAACCTCCAACCCTAACCCTCTAACCCTAACTCTCTAACCCTAACCACAACACCAACCCCAACCTCTGAACTCTGAAACCCTAACCCCCTAACCCTAAGCCTCTGAACCCTAAGCCTAAACCCTCTAACCCTAAACCCTAACCTTCACCCCCTCACACCCTCACCTTCTCACTCCCTCACTCTATAATCTTCTCAACCTCTAACCCCCTCACCCTCTAACCCCTCACCCTCTAACTCCCTCAATCTCTAACCCCCAAACCTCTAACACCCACCCTCTTACCCCAAACCACATATCCCAAACAAACCCAACACCAACCCCAACCCTAAATCTAAATCCTGACCCCTAAAACCTAACCCAAACCCTAATGACTAAACCCCAAAACCCTAAACCCCCAAAACTGTAAACCCCAAACTGCAACCCCTAACACCTAACCTGTAAATCCAAACTCTAACCTCAAACCCTAAACCTAAGCCTAACACCTAACCCCAACCGAAAAACCCTAACCCAAACCCTAACAACCCTAACCCTAACATCCCTAACCCCAAAACCCTAACCCCAACCCCTAACCCCAAACCCTAACAACCAGAACTCTAACAACCCTAACCCTAACATCCCGAACCTCAAACCCTAACCCTTTTTGTTAGCAGCCGTAGCACTTAACCACTAGCCACCAGGGTTTCCATGTCACAGGAATAGACATATGCACACCCGTGTTCACTGCGACATTATTCACAGTAGCAAAAAGATGGAAACAACCTCAGTGCTCGTCCACAGAGGAATGGATAAACAAACTACGGTACATACACACAGTGGAACACTACACGACAATGAAGACCAATGATGAATCTCCGAAACATCTCACACCATGGATGAATCTGGAGCGCATCATGCTGACTAAGTCAATCACAAAACGACATATACACTAAGAGACCACTATCATAAAAACTCATGAAAACATTTACACACAGAAACAATCCTTGATGTTCACCAGGCAGACGGAGAGTGGGTAGAGAAAAGCTAACTAAACAATAACCAAAAAAAACAAACCCACCGCCGTCGAGTCGATTCCAGCTCATAGAGACCCTATAGGACAGATTAGAACTGCCCCATAGAGTTTCCAAGGAGCGCTTGGTGGATTCGAACTGCAGACCTTTGGGTAGCACTGGTGGGTCTTAACCACTATGCCATCAGGGTTTCCAACCAAACGACAGATATGTGGTAACTCTGGTGAAGGAAGAGATGGTACACAAGACTGGGAATCAACCTCAGCCCCACTCTAACCCTAACCATAACCCTAAACCACTTGTGCCCTAGCCTAGTAACCCCAGCCCTAACCCCAACCCCCAGCCACCTAAAACCTATACCCCTAAACCTAACTCCCAAACCTCTAACCCCCCAACCTGAACCCCTAACACCAAACCCTAACCCCTAATCCTCTAACCCTTCTGCATCTCTGGGCCTCTCGACTCTCCGTCTATTTTCTCCCTCCAAATCCTACTAACACTCAGTGGAATTTTGAAGTTTCAGCTGTGCTTTGCTTCTTGTTGTCTCCACCAGTCCCATCAAGGCACTGCATCATTTATTTGCTCTGCTTCACTATTGAGTTCCAAAACCATGGCTTAGAATCACCTGACACTGAACCTCAGCGATTCGGCGCAAGGCCGCGAGAGGGCGTGCGCACCGCCGGTTCTGTTCTGCCCACCAGACCCTCCGAGCATGGGAATCTCCTGGACCTAAGCCGGGACGACCTGGGTACCGCTCCAGTGGCGACAGCAGAAGCTTTTCTTCCCGAGGGACCCAACGCCCCAGGGTGCTCTCTCAATACTCCCATTAATGCTATGATTATCCTAACCCACTCCTTCTGCGAGACCTAGTGGGTCCTCGACCAGGCCCAGCCTTCAGGACCCGCAGCCCCCTGCCGTGGTCATGTACAGGAACCTGCAGGGCCGCGCCCTCCCCGCCCAAGCTCTGCCCCTCCACACCCTGATGCCCTGCAGGCCTCTACTAGGTCCCCGCCCAGGGGAGAGTTGTCGCCCCGCACGGGGGGGGGGCCACGAGGAAACATTCGGAAACCACCCCCCAGGCACGAAGCCGACTACCCGTATTGAGACCGTGTGAGCAGGGCTGCCCCGCCGACTGGAGCCTGCAGGGCATCACTCACGTTTGTCAGCTTCTCACCGCCCTCTGGGCTCAGGGTCCCAGAGCAGCCAATCCCCCCCCGGGGGGGGGGCGGTCCGTCCGCAGGGGCTGGAAGATCGGGTTGGTGCCCATGGCCGGAGCGCTTAAAACCCTTACAAACCCTCATAAACCGTCAGCTCCAGACCTTCAAATGTCAGCCCGAGAGACACCTAATCTCCAACCTAAAAAAAAAAACCACACCTGTTGCCATCGAGTCAATTCTGACTCATAGCGACCGTATAGGACAGAGTAGAACTGCCCCACAGAGTTTCCAAGGAGCGCCTGGTGGATTTAAACTGCCAACCTTTTGGCTAGCAGCCTTAGCACTTAACCACTACGCCACCAGGGTAACCCACTGAACCCACTGCCACCAGGGTAGAGGCTCCAAATCCCGCCAGTTTGAGGAACCCTCAAATCCCCTCAGCACCAGAGACCGCGTCCACAGCTACCGCTACACAGCGCCGCACAAACGTTTAAGTTAACAAACAACATGGTTGCTCAGGACCCCTTCCTGCTACCCCCACCCCCGCCACCCAGAGGGGGAGCGGGACCGGCATCCACACTGTTAACAGACACTGAATCGCTGCTGCTTCCACAAGGAGTAGGATCCCCGCGCTGCTCCACAGATTCCCAGGACCCCTTCCTTTCCCGGTGGGGCCGCGCTGACGCCCCAGCCCCGAGAGTAGACCAGCCGGGCGCGGGCGCAGGCGCGGGCGCCGGGTGCCTCAGCCTCCCAGGCACAGCACCCAAAACAGTAAGGGGCAGCGGGGCCTTGGGCGGGGGATCCCTCTCTCCCCGCCCCTGGCACCCTACGGAGTCTGGTGGGGGTGGGACGACGAACGGAGGCGAGTGCCCCGTCCTCAGTCTGGAGTCTCACCCCCCAGGGCGAACTCTGGGCCTTGGTTTCCCCCCTGGCACAGGGAGCAGGTGGGGGGCGAGGGGGGGGCAGGCCCCCATCCTCCAGCTTGACCCGCAAACCCGCCCCGGGCAGAGTAGGGACCTGGGTGCAGCCCTGGACACGGCCTTTCTCCCCAAGCCCTTCAAGCCCCCAGGCCCGAGGGCACTCCGCAGCTGGATCCCGCGGCTGGACCCCCCCCCGCCACAAATCCATGGGGATGAAATTTCGCAGACCAGCTGCGTCTCCCGGGCCAGAGGCTCCCTCTCGCAGCCCTTACAGTGGCTGCGTCCGCCCGGCCCCGCACCGCGTCCGCCCCTGGGGATCACTGGGACGGGGTACGCCGGAGGGGGCGATGCCAGCTGCTAACCCAACGTCCGGACTCTCCAACCTCTGGAGCCCACGGGATGCTGGCACTGGGACCCGCCCTCCTGGCGCCTTCCCTCCACACCTTCGAGGGGCCGGGCTTGTTCAGTCTGGGAGCGGGTCCCTCCACCCAGCTGCCGGAGTTTCCTACCTTTCAGAAACTACGGCACAGAAAGCAGCACGAACACCGTCCGCTCTAAGGCGCGCCACCTGCCCGGGCCCCTCACCACCCGTCCGGGCGCTTCTGGGAGTAACTGGCTGGACGGCGAGGAACATGGCTGCCGGCCCCGCCCAGCGGCCCGGGTGTGGGGCGGGCGTGGGGGGGTTGGGCCTCCAGAGGGGAGGGCGGGGTCTAGAAGCAAGGACAACGCCAAGGTGTGCGGGGTGAGGAGACGGGAGACGTCAGGAGAGGGCCCTCTCGCGCGCAGAGTTAAGTATTGGAGGTGCAACGGTTAAGTGCTTGGGTAACTGAAAGGTGGGCCGTTGGAACCCACCAGCTCAGGGGTTGAAAAGATCTGGAGATGGGCTCCCATAAAGATTCTAACCAAACAAAATCCAAACCAGTTGCTATTGAATCAATTCCGACTCATAGTGACCCTACGGGGCAGAGTAGAACTGCCCCATAGGGTTTCTAAGACTATAAGTCTTTACAGAAGCAGACTGCCATGTCTTTCTGCAAATAACCAACTGGTGGATTCGAACTGTCCACCCTTTGGTTAGCAGCCGAGCTCTTAACCATGGTGCCACCAGGGCTGCGCCATAAAGACTGCAACCTAGGAAACCTTGTGAGGCAGTTCTAAGTTGTCATACAGGGTTGATATGAGTCAGAATCTCTTGATGGCACACAACCATGATTGTACTAAGAAAAATTCCTCCAAGCATCTGCCTACATGACCCCTGAAGCACACATGCATGCACGCTATCAAAGCAGTGCGGCCAAAGACAGGAAATTGGGATAGAGACATTATAGACTGCACACTGAAAAGTGATTTCTGAGGGGCATGCAGCTCAAGCGGAGGAGGTAGAATACAACTAAATGCCCTTCTCCTTCTATTGTTCAATGGTCTTGAGAAAGAATGTGTCCCAGGAATTAACTGTAGCCCAGGAGAACTTGAAGACAGCAAATACAGAGGACTGGTGAGGATGCTTCTGCAGTGGTCAGGGTGAGCAGTGATGGTGGTAGTGCAGGTGGGAACAGTGGGCAGGCTTGAGGTGTACTTTGGAGCTTGAGCTGCCAAGAATTGCTGGTCAATCAGACGTATGGGATGAGGGGAATGGAGAATCAAAGGTGACTTCTAGAATTCAGGCTACCATGAGCGCATGGTCACCAGAGCCATTCTCTACCATGTGGAAAACCATGGAGGAACAAGCTTGAGAAAATGACCAAAAGATTTTTTTCTGTACATGTTAGATTTGGATGTCTGAGGTCATCCAAGTGTGGAGAACAGTTCCCAGCTGTGGATACCACTCTGAGGTAGAGTAGTTTTCTGGGTTCTAAGAATTTGGAGATCATCAGCCTATAGCTGATTTGAAAGCCACTGGTGGTGCAGTGGTTATGCATTTGGCTGCTACCAAAAGGTCTGCAGTTTGAATCTACCAGTCGCTCCTTGGAAACCCTGTGGGGAAGCTCTACTCTGTCCTGTAGGGTCCCTATGAGTGAGAATCCACTCAATAGCGCCTTTTTTTTTGTTTTGTTTTAATACTAAGCTCAGAAAAGTTGTGTGTCAGGGTTGTATTTTTTCACAATACTTATTCAAGCAGTTCGAATCTACCAGCCACTCCTTGGAAACCCTATGGGTCAATTCTACTCTGTCCTTTAGGGTCGCTGTGAGATAGAATTGACCCAACAGCAATGGACTTAGAACTTGGACTTAGAGGAGCCCTTTCTTTGTCAAAGCTGAAAGTTTTACTTCATACTTTTTAAAAACTGCCATGTCTCATGTTACGTGGCTACCCTTACAGGAGCATTTTTGGTGCTAACTTGACTTGTCCTTGGTGAAGGGCTCTGTATTCATTTTCTAGGGCTGCCATAGTAAATTACCAAAAACTCAGTGTCTTTAAAAAAACATATAATCCATACAGTCCAAGAAGCTGGACTCTATGAAGAAGAAGGGGCACCAGGATTGGAGGAAGACTCATTAACAGCCTAGACATGCAGATGACACAACCTTGCTTACTGAAAGTGAAGACGACTTGAAGCACTTACTGATGAGGATCAAAGACTTCAGCCTTCAGTATGGATTACACTTCAACATAAAGAAAACAAAAATCCTCACAACTGGAACAATAAAAAAATCACAATAAACAGAGAAAATACTGAAGTCGCCAAGGATTTCATTTTACTTGGATCCACAATCAACACCCATGGAAGCACACTTCGAGAAATCAAATGACATATTTTATTGGGCAAATCTGCTACAAAAGACCTCTTTAAAGTGTTAAAAATCGAAGATGTCACTTTGAGGACTAAAGTGTGCCTGAACCAAGCCATGATATTTTCAGTCGCCTCATGTGCAGCTAAAGCTGGACAATGAATAAGGGAGACAAAAGAACTGAAACTTGAATTATGTTGTTGGTGAAGAATAATGAATATACCAAGGACTGCTAGAAGAATGAACACACCTGTCTTGGAAGAAGTACAGCCAGAATGCTCCTTAGAAAGGTGGGTGGCAAGACTTGGTCTCACGTCCTCTGGACATATTATCAGGAGGAATCCGTCCCTGGAAAAAGACATCGTGCTTGGTAAAGTAGAGGGTCAGTGAAAAAGACAAAGATCCTCAATGAGACAGATTGAGACGGTGGCCGCAACAGTGGGCTCAAACATTGCAATGAGAAAGGCCCAGGGCTGGGCACTGTTCCATTCTGTTGTACACAGGGTCACTATGTGTTGGAACTGACTCAACAGCACCTAACAACAACATCATAAACTCACTAGATCTCCTGGGGATAGAATGTCATATTCACTGTGGAGTAGATAGTTTGTCTGTTTGTTTACCATATTTACTAATACTATGATTTACATTTGATAACTTCCACAATCAGTTGGATCGCTTTTCTTTGGAATGGACACAAACATGCATCTCTTGCAGTCTGTTGGCCAGGTAGCTAGCTTCCAAATTTCTTTGCATAGTGGAGTGGGCACGTACAGGGCTGCATCTGTTTGTTGAAACAACTCAGTGGGTATTCTGTCAGCTCCTGGAGCCTTGTTTTTCGCCAGCGCCTTCAGTGTAGCTTGGACTTCTTGCTTCACTACTACCAGTTCTTCATCATATGCCACCTCATGAAGCAACTGAGAGTCGACCATTTCTTTTGGTACTGTGACTCTGTGTATTCTTTGCATCTTTTGTGTGTGTGTGCTTTAAGTGAAACTTTACAAATCAAGTCAATCTCTCATACAAAAATTTGTATACAGCTTGCTATGTGCTCCTAGTTCCTCTCCCACTAATGAGACAGCACACTCCTTCTCTCAGCCCTGTATTCCCCGTGTCCATTCAGCCACTTTCTGTCCCTCTCTTCCTTCTCATCTCCCCTCCAAACGGGAGCTGCCCACATAGTCTTATGTGTCCACTTGAGACCAGAAGGGCACTCCTCACCACTATCATATTCTATCCTATAATCCAGTCCAATCCCTGTCTGAAGAGTTGGCTTTGGGAATGGTTCCAGTCTTGGGCCAACAGAAGGTCTGGGGACCGTGACCTCCAGGGTTCCTCTAGTCTCAGTCAGATCATTAAGTCTGATTTTTTTATGAGACTTTGAGGTCTGCATCTCACTGTTCTCGTGCTCCGTCAGGGATGCTCTGTTTCGTTCCCTGTCGGGGCAGTCTTCGGTTGTAGACGGGCACCATCTAGTTCTTCCGGTCTCAGGCTGATGTAGTCTTGGATTTACGTGGCCATATCTGTCTTTTGGACCCATAATTACCTTGTATCTTTGGTGTTCTTCATTCTCCTTTGCTCCAGCTGGGTTGAGACCAATGGATGCATCTTAGATGGCCGCTTGATAGTGTTTTTAAGACTGCAGACGCCACTCACCAAAGTGGGATGCAGAATGTTTTCTTAATAGATTTTATTATGCCAATTGACCTAGATGTCCCCTGAAAACATGGTCCCCCAACTGCTGCCCCTGCTACTCTGGCCTTCGGAGCATTTGGTTTATTCAGGAAACTGCTTTTGGTTTAGTCCAGTTATGCTGACCTCTCCTTTATTGTATGTTGTCTTTCGCTTCACCTAAAATAGTTCTTGTCTACTATCTAATTTGCAAATATCCTTGTCCCTCCCTTTCTCCCCACCCTCATAACCATCAAAGAATATTTTCTTCTCTGTTTAAACTATTTCTTGAGTTCTTATAATAGTGGTCTCATACAATATTCGTCCTTTTGCAACTGACTAATTTCACTCAGCATAATGCCCTCCAGATTCCTCCAAGCTATGAAATATTTCACGGATTCATCATTGTTCTTGATCTGTGTGAAGTATTCCATCGTGTGAATGTGCCACAATTTATTTATCCATTCATCTGTTGATGGGCACCTTGGTTACTTCCATCTTTCTGCTATTGTAAACAGTGCGGCAATGAACATGGTTTTGCATATATCTGTTCATATAAAGGCTCTTATTTCTCTAAGATATATTCCAAGGAGTGGGATTGCCATATCCTATGGTAGTTCTATTTCTACCTTTTTAAGGAAGTGCCAGATTGATTTTCAAAGTGGCTGCACCATTTTAAATTCCCACCAGCAGTGAATAAGTGTTCCAGGCTCTCTACAACCTCTCCAACATTTATTATTTTGTGATTTGGGATTAATGGCAGCCTTGCTGGAGTGAGATGGTATCTCATTGTAGTTTTGATTTACATTTCTCTAATGGCTAATGATTGTGAGCATTTCCTCATGTATCTGTTACCTGCCTGAATGTCTTCTTCGTTGAAGTGCCTATTCCTATCCTTTGCCCATTTTTTAAATGGATTATTTGTCTTTTTGTTATTGAGTTTTTGCAATATCATGTAGATTTTAGAGTTCAGATGCTGATCAGAAATGTTATAGCTAAAAACTGTTTCCCAGTCTGTAGGTACTCAGTTTACTCTCCTGGTGAAGACTTTGGATGAGCATAAGTGTTTGATTTTTAGGAGTTATCTAATTTCTCTTTGGGTACTTGTACATTGTTAGTAATGTTTTTGTTACAATCCCACCCTAATCCTCTTTAACATAAAATTACAATCACAAAATGGAGGACAGCTACAGAACACTGGGAATCATGGCCTCACCACCTTGATACACACATTTTGGGGGGGACATAATACAATCCATGACATCCACCTTTTAGTATATTTTGGGGACTGGCTCTTTTAGTCAGAAACAGGTTGAATAAAAGTGCTTCCTTACCAATAGTTTCCCAGCAGTGTTGGTGACGGATCCCCAGTTGGATACACACAATCACACTGACGTCATTTGCGGTGCCTCAGCAAGTCCCACTTGCCTTCATAACACTGATCTCTAGAACAAAAAACACAGCTCTGTAAGCAAGTCAGTTAAAAATAAAGGCATTGGATATTGAACATCACTAAAGACATAAGTGCATATTGGTTCTGTGTTGGTTGCCGGAATCTAATTCTCTTGATTAATTCATATTTTTTGTAGATATTTTTCTTGCTCCATATACCCAGAGTTCTGTGTACATATAATGAACATTCTACACGTAGGTTTCTCACAAATATTACCCAATATCATTCATTTTTTTGACCATTCACTCAGTGTTCAAGAATAAATTGAAGTATAGGAAATATTCTTACGGTTATTTAACTCTAAGGATGAAGAAATTGCATAGTGGGTCTTGGCTCCCTTTAGAAATTCTCTACCTGATGCAGTTCCACACAGCAACACGGACCTTCATCTCAGCACAGGAAGAAAGACAGCTTTGTCTCAATATTTGCCACTGCTCTTCACCTTCTATTAAGGTAAAAATTCTTCAGCCTGCCAAGAGCATTGTTCAAGAATTGGCTCCAAATCTCTCCTTGAAAATTACAGTGAAAAATCTTATAAAAATGTTAAGTTTTATTATTAGGCAAACCACTATTTCATCAAATCATCGTCTCTATATAAATTTTTCACCACTATGTTTTTTTTTTATGTGGCTTAAGACAACAATCAGGTGTGTAATAATGTGTATATCATTACATTTCAAATTATAAAGTGATGTTCCAATGGTTTAAAGAGTTGGAGGGACTATTGTGGCTAGAGAATACTGAATCAAAAAATATTTTGACATGAAAGTTTCAACAACAAATATGTTCCATAACTATAGGTGTACTTGTAGGTAAATGTTTAATGTAATAATTCGGATGGTTAAAAAAGACAAAAACAAATAAAAACACATTAAACAGCAGAATAAGTCAATAGATACCTATTGTCATGACAGATACAAACAGAAAACAAAGAATAAAAAATAAGTGCAGCAGAGGTTACCAGCGTTATGTAAAAGAGAGGAGCATCTTGACACCGAAATAAAATAGCTAGATGCTTCAAAATGTGCATCCAGCAGCTTTTCCCTTTAGCAGGTATTGCAATTTCTGATTTATTGGAATTAAACTAGTTGTCCATGTCATTCAAGTATTATTTTAATGCAATAAATCATTTTACAAGTCCCATGCTGTAGAAAAAATGCTTAAATCATTACATAAACATAGCTTTGCTCACAACTCTTCCCATTCTAAATGCTTTACCACTTCCTAAATAGCTGTGAAAATCTTCACAGTGCTGTAAACCCAAGTTCTAGTCCCACCACCATTTTATGTGATACTGATCACTGTGTGTCCCTGTGAAGTCTTTTTTTTTTTTTTAACATCCTATATATATATATTTTTTATAGCACTATGGTCACTATTGTCGACTCAACATGTTTACTGCCTTATTGCGCTCTTTACCTGTTGTTGAAGCCTTGTTATTTACTTTTAAATGTCTTTCTTATTTCTCTACCTTAACACTTAAAACAGTGTTTCATTTTATTTGCTGTTGTTTTTTTCTTTTATTATATTCTTGTCCACTCAGAGTTCAGGCATGATTAAAAAGTAATTACATTTTTGTGGAGACAGAATGGGATTTAGAATCAAGTTTCAATTACCTGGGTTTTACTTCCTTCATTGACTAGCTGTATATCGGCAATACTTACTGACTATAAAACTTAATTTCAACATTTGTAAAACAGGTTACAATCTATCTATGCTTTTTTTAGATATATACATTTCTTTTTAATTTCAAAATATAAATTCACCAAAAATGATGTTAACATTTAGATTTTTCTTGTGTTAAAAAAAAACTAAACCAAACCTGTTGTCATCAAGTTGATTCCAACTCATACCGACTCTGTAGGACAGAGGAGAGCTGCCCCATAAGGGCTTCCAAGGAGTGGCTGGTGGATTTGAACTGTCGGCCTTTTGGTTAGCAGCCAGGTTGGAATCCGCTACATCACCAGGATTCCTTTCTTGTAGTAAGTCAGATAAATTGATAAGCTTATATTCCAGCTATGTATTTAGTGCATGAAATATGTCAAAGAGAATTATGTAATGTTTAAAATTTTAAATGTAAATTGATAAAAAATTATAATAAATTCCAAATAAGTAAGATAAAATGATTAGCTCCAGTTCTCAGTAGGGGTTTAAATGCCTTTGAGACCAGTCGGTGCTCCTGTTTTCACCCATTCTCAATGGCACAAACTCAGCATCAGTCTCTGAATAGTGATTATGATACTAACACAGTAGACAGTCAGGAGTGGTTGGGCTACTATTTTCACATGTTTTGCTGGCTAATAGATTTAAATTATCTTTACTGTCTAATATTTCTTATCTTTTACTTTTGGACAACGAAGTCAATTGTTCATGTCGTATTATGTATGGTACAGCCCAGAGTGTTTGTAGTGTTCAGTACTTTAAATTTCTCACCACTTTCATCATTACTTTTTTGTATAGGAAACTCAGGAATCAAATAGGTATTTTATACTGTCCAGCAATGCTTACATTGTAAGTATAAAGTGGGAGCCATTATAACGTTAAGGGAAATATCATTGATACAATGTTGGCTTTTTAATTACGCAGATTTGTATTTGTAATCCCACTCTGCCCTTAACTGGCTGATGACTTTAAGTATGCTTCTTTACTTTCCGTAGCCTTGATTTACTCACCCACAAAATGGGATGATGACCCTCATCTGGAAAGAATATACATATATATATATATATACATATATATATACATATATATATATATACATATATATATATACATACGTATGAAACTTACTTCTGACAATGGATGAAACAAAGCCAATACTAACAAATATTGCTATTTCTTCTATCTGCCTTCTTTACTCACTCCAAGCTTCTAGACAGTTTGCTCAGATACGTTTCCTTCCTTCCCGTCTTCTTTCTTTCTATGCTACCTCTTTTTGTTTCCCTTTCAGTTTCATTGTGAATTCACAAACGCTAGGTTGAATTTCAGTGTTTATATGCTATTGGGGGTATGCATCTAAGTAAGCAAATTTACCTTCTTGAAATTAAAATATAGATAATTCCTGCACTGCCTGCCTCACATGGCATGCGAAAGTTATTTAAAATAGTAAGAAAATATAAATATGTTACTTATTATCTATTGAATCCATACATCAGGCTAGATAATTTAACTGTCATGTTGAAGTGATAAATTTATAAATGTAGATATTAATATTTTGTTATTAATGTAAGAAGAGTAAATTAGAAACCTAATATGAAGAGCAGGTGAGGATTTCAAAAGGATTGGTTCTCAGAAGGGTAGGACTAGAACAGTAATAATCGAACAAAATGTAAAATATGTTCATAGCAGGAACATACAGAAGGTTGCTTCTACAATGGTGTTTAAAATAGAATAATGTATATTTGATTAGACAATCATTTATGGGAATAAAAAGATTAAGAAAATTTATCCTTACCTGCAAAATCTTAGAACCAAAAAACCAAACCAAACCCAGTGCCGTCGAGGTGATTCCTACTCATGGCGACCCTAAAGGACAGAGTAGAACTGCCCCATAGAGTTTCCAAGGAGCGCCTGGCAGATTCAAACTGCTGACCCTTTGGTTAGCAGCTGTAGCACTTAACCACTATGTCACCAGAGTTTCCACAAAATCTTAGAAGCAACAACATATTCATCATATTTCATCCAGAACATTCCGGATGTCCTGCAGTCATGCATTTGAACTCATTTGTGCAGAAACATTCATTTTTATAGCTACTTACCTTCCTGGTGGTTACATCATTGGCTTCTAAAGACCAGAAAAAGAACCAAATGCAATTTGGCTGTCTTGACTGGGTCCCAAAGAAGACTCTTAAAGTTAAACAAATGAACAGAAATATCTTAAACAAGCAATATCTTCTAGGTGCAACTGCTTGTGTGTGGCACGAGGAAAATAAACACTAATCAAGGTAACTTAATTCTCAGTGAAATGAAACCTCATATGGAAACCTGGGAATTTTACTCTTCCTTGATAATTACATCATCTAGAATCATCTCATGTGAGATTTTTATCATAAAGAAAGGGTTCATGGAAAGGAGATGCCTGACTGGAGCCCGCTGTGGATTATTCTTAATTGCCTCTCCACTCTCACATTCCCAAAAGGAAGGAGGATATCAGGGCTTAATATGACTCAAGTACAGCATGAGAAAATGGAATATGTTTACAAATGTCAACACAACTATTTGTAAAATAATTCTATATTTATTAAATCTTTTTGTGAGAAATGAAGTGGCTCTAATCAGACTTAAATAAATGGGTTGACTAATTTTTTTGTTGTTAATATTTGAATGTACCATGCAACTAGGTTGATGGAAGTTGTATATAAAAGTTATCCAAATCACTCAGTAGGATGATTTCGAAGAATCTGAAAAAAGTTAGGAAAATAAATTTGAAATACTGTGGCACTATGAGTCAACCAGAATTACAGAGCGTTCAGTAAATTGGAGTAAAAAAAAACTGAAGGTATCATTTTCAAATTGATTGTTGTTGTTAGGTGCCATCAAGTCTGTTCTGACTCATAGCCAACCTGTGTATCACAGGACAAAACACTGCCTGGTCCTGTACCATTCTTAAAATCATTACTATCCTGGAGCCCATTGTCGCACCCACTGTGTCAATCTCTCTCATTGAGGGTCTTCTTTTTTTTCCGCTGATCCTGTACTTTACCATGCATGATGTCCTTCTCCAGGAGCTGATCTTTCCTGACAACATGTCCAAAGTATGTAAGACACAGTCTCGCCATCCTTGCTTCTAAGGAGCATTCTGGTTGTACTTCTTCCAAGACAGATTTGTTCCTTCTCTTGGCAGTGCATTCAATATTCTTTGCCAACGCCACAATTCAAAGGCGTCAATTCTTTTTTGGTCTTCCTTATTCATTGTCCAGTTTTCACATGCATATTGGGCGATTGAAAACACAATGCCTTGGGTCAGGCACACCTTAGTCTTCAAGGTGACATAGTTGCTTTTCAACACTTTAAAGAAGTCCTTTGCAGCAGATTTGCCCAATGCAATGTGTCTTTTGATTTCTTTCTTTTTTTTTTTAATTTTTGTTGTGCTTTAAGCAAAAGTTTACAAATCAAGTCAGTCTCTCACACAAAAACTTATATACACCTTGTTACATACTCCCAATTGCTCTTCCCCGAATGAGACAGCCTACTCCCTCCCTCCACTCTCTCTTTTCATGTCCATTCCTCCAGCTTCTAACCCTCTCTACCCTCTCCTCTTCCCTCCAGACAGGAGATGCCAACACAGTCTCAAGTGTCCACCTGATCCAAGAAGCTCACTCCTCACCAGCATCCCTCTCCAACCTATTGTCCAGTCTAATCCCTGTCTGAAGAGTTGGTTCTTGTCCTGGGCCAACAGAAGGTCTGGGGGCCATGACCACCAGGGTCCTTCTAGTCTCAGTCAGACCATTAAGTCTGGTCTTTTTACGAGAATTTGGAGTCTGCATCCCACTGCTCTCCTGCTCCCTCAGGGGTTCTCTGTGTTCCCTGTCAGGGCAGTCATCAGTTGTAGCTGGGCACCATCTAGTTCTTCTGGTCTCAGGCTGATGTAGTCTCTGGTTTATGTGGCCCTTTCTGTCTCTTGGGCTCTTAATGACCTTGTGTCCTTGGTGTTCTACATTCTCCTTTGATCCAGGTGGACTGAGACCAATTGATGCATCTTAGATGGCCGCTTGCTAGGGCCGAAGACTCCAGATGCCAATCTCCAAAGTGGGATGCAGAATGCTTTCTTAATAGATTTTATAATGCCAATTGACTTAGATTTCCCTTGAAACCATGGTCCCCAAACCCCTGCCCTGGCTACTCTGGCTTTCGAAGCGTTCAGTTTATTCAGGAAACTTCTTTGCTTTTGGTTTAGTCCAGTTGTGCTGACCTCCCCTGTATTGTGTGTTGTCTTTCCCATCACCTAAAGTAGTTCTTATCTACTACCTAATTAGTGAATATCCCTCTCCTTCCCCCCCTCCCTCCCATCTCTCTTAACCATCAAAGAATATTTTCTTCTCTGTTTAAACTATTTCTTAGTTCTTATAGTAGTGGTCTTATACAATACTTATTCTGTTGTAACTAATTTCACTCAACATAATGCCTTCCAGGTTCCTCCATGTTATGAAATGTTTCACAGATTCATCACTGTTCTTTATCAATGCGCAGTATTCTGTCATGTGAATATACCATAGTTTATTTATTCATTCATTCATTGATGGGCACCTTGGTTGCTTCCATCTTTTTGCTATTCTAAACAGTGCTGCAATGAACATAAGGGTGCATATATCTGTTCCTGTAAAAGTTCTTATTTCTCTAGGATATATTCCAAGGAGTGGGATTGCTGGATCTTATGGTAGTTCTATTTGTAGCTTTTTAAGGAAGCGCCAAATTGATTTCAAAAGTGGTTGTACCATTTTACATTCCCACCAACCGTGTGTAAGTGTTCCAATCTCTCCACAACTTCCCCAACATTTCTTCTTTTGTGTTTTTTGGATTAATGCCAGCCTTGTTGGAGTGAGATGAAATGTCATTGTAGTTTTGATCTGCATTTCTCTAATGGCTAACGACCATGAATATTTCCTCATGTATCTGTTAGCTACCTGAATGTCTTCTTTAGTGAGGTGTCTGTTCATATCTTTTGACAATTTTTTAATTGTGTTATTTGTCTTTTTGTAGTTGAATTTTTGCAGTATCATGTAGATTCTAGGGCTCAGGCACTGATTGGAAATGTCATACCTAAAAACTTTTCCTCAGTCTGGGTAATCTTTTAACTCTTTTGGTGAAGTCTTTGGATGAGCATAGGTGTTTGATTTTTAGGAGCACCCAGTTACCTGGATTTTCTTCTGCATTATTAATAATGTTTCATATACTCTTTATGCCATGTATTAGGGCTCCGAACAGTGTCCCTATTTTTTCTTCCATGATCTTTATCATTTTAGATTTTATATTTAGGTCTTTGATCCATTTTGAGTTTGTTTTTGTGCATGGGGTGAGGTATGGGTCTTGTTTGATTTTTTTTGCAGATGGATATCCAGTTATGCCAGCATCATTTGTTAAAAAAAAAAAAACTGTCTTTTCCCTATTTAACTGTTTTGGTGCCTTAGTCAAATATCAACTGCTCATATGTGGATGGATTTATGTCTGGATTCTCAAATCTGTTCCAGTGGTCTATGAATCTGTTGTTGTAGGAGTACCAGGCTGTTTTGACTACTGTGGCAGTATAATATGTTCTAAAATCAGGTAGAGTGAGGCTTCCCACTTTATTCTTCTTTTCCAGTAATGCTTTACTTATCATTAAAAAATGTCATTGGACTCATTAGACATGGATTGGACTGGACAATGGATTGGAGAGAGAGATGATGAGGAGTGAGCTACTTGTATCAGGTGGACACCTGAGACTATGTTGGCATCTCCTGTTTGGAGGGAAGATGGGACGGTTAGAAGCTTACAAAATGGTCACCAAAAAAGAGACTGGAAGGAGGGAGCGGGCTGTCTCATTGTGTAGTAAGGCGTGTATTATAAGTTTATATGTGAGAGACTGACTTGATTTGTAAACTTTCACTTAAAGCACAATACAAATTATTTTTAAAAAGTTGGAATTTGGCTCAGAATTGCATTAAATCTATAAATTGCCTTTGGTAGAATAGACATTTTTATAATGTTAAGTCTTCCTATCCATGAGCAACGTATGTTTTTCCACATAGGTAGGTCTCTTTTGGTTTCTTGCAGTAGTGTCTTCTAGTTTTCTATGTTTAGGTATTTTACATCTCTGGTAAAGATGTATTCCTAAGTATTTTATCTTCTTCGGGGCTATTGTAAATGGCATTGATTTGGTGATTTCCTCTTCGATGTTCTTTTTGTTGGTGTAGAGGAATCCAACTGATTTTTGTATGTTTGTCTTGTATCCTGATACTCTGCTGAACTCTTCTATTAGTTTCAGTAGTTTTCTGGAGGATTCCTTAGGGTTTTCTCTGTATAAGATCATGTCATCTGCAAATAGAGATACTTTTACTTTTTCCTTGCCAATCTGGATGCCCTTTATGTCTTTATTTAGCCTAATTGCTATGGGTAGGACCTCCAGCACAGTGTTCAATAAGAGTGGTGATAAAGGGCATCCTTGTCTGGTTCCCTATCTCAAGGGGAATACTTTCAGGCTCTCTCCATTTAGGATGATGTTGGCTGTCGGTTTTGTATCAATGCCCTTTATTATGCTGAGGAATTTTCCTTGTATTCCTATTTTGCTGAGAGTTTTTGTCATGAATGGTGTTGAACTTTGTCAAATGCCTTTTCTGCATCAATTGATGAAATCATTTGATTCTTGTCTTTTGTTTTATTTATATGATGGATTACATTAATGGTTTTTCTAATGTTGAACCATTCCTGCATACATGGTATGAATCCCACTTGGTCATGGTGAATTATTTTTTTTTTATATGTTGTTGAACTCTATTGGCTAGAGTTTTGTTGAGGATTTTGGCATCTAAGTTCATGAGGGATATAGGTCTGTAATTTTTTGTGTGTGTGTGATGTCTTTATGTGGTTTTGGTATCAGGGATATGGTGGCTTCATAGAATGAGTTTGGGAGTATTCTGTCCTTTTCTGTTCTCTGAAATACCTGTAGTAGTAGTGGTGTTATCCCTTCTCTGAAAGTTTGGTAGAACTCTTCAGTGAAACTGTCCGGGCCAGAGCTTTTTTTGCGGGGGGGGGGGGGCAGTTTTTTGATTACCCTTTTCGCTTCGTCTTTTGTTATGGCTCTATTTAGTTGTACTACCTCTGTTTGTGTTAGTTTAAGTAGGTAATGTGTTTCTAGGAATTCATCCATTGCTTCTAGGTTTTCAAATTGTTAGAGTACAATTTTTCAGAGTAATCTGATATGATTCTTTTAATTTCAGTTGGGTGTGTTGTAATATCGCCCATCTCATTTCTTATTCGGGTTATTTGGTTCCTCTCCTGTTTTTCTTTTGTCAGTTTGGCCAGTAGTTTATCAATTTTGTTGATTTTTTTCAAAAAAACTAGCTTTTGGTCTTATTAATTCTTTCAATTGTTTTTCTGTTTTCTATTTCATTTAGGTCTGCTCTAATTTTTATTATTTGTTTTCTTCTAGTGTCTGTGAGTTTTTTTTTGTTGCTCTGTTTCTATTTCTTCAAGTTGTAGAGATAATTGTTTCATTTTGGCCATTTTTTCTTTTTGTATGTGTGCATTTATTGATATAAATTGGCCTCTGAGCACCGCTTTTGCTGTGTCCCAAGGGTTCTGTTAGGAAGTGTTTTCATCTTATTGGATTCTATGAATTTCTTTATTCCATCCTTATTTTTTTTTTTTAATGTCTTCTATAATCCAATCTTTTTTGAGCAGGGTATTGTTTAGTTAGTGTTTGATTTCTTTTTCCTGCTTTTCCTGTTATTGATTTCCACTTTTATGGCCTTCTGGTCAGAGAAAATGCTTTGTAATATTTCAGTGTTTTGGATTCTGCTAAGGCTTGCTTTATGACCTAATATGTGGTCTATTCTATAGAATGTTCCATGTGCACTAGAAAAGAAAGTTTAGTTGGTTGCTGTTGGGTGGAGTGTTCTATATATGTCTATGAGGTCATGTTAGTTGATTGTGGCATTTAGATCTTCAGTGTCTTTACTGAGCTTCTTTCTGGATATCCTGTTCTTCAGCGAAAGTGGTGTGTTGAAGTATCCCAGTATTATTGTGGAGCTATCTATCTCACTATTCAATGCTGATAGAGTTTGTTTTATGTATCTTGCAGCCCTGTCATTGGGTGTGTAAATATTTAATATGGTTATAGCTTCTTGGTGTATTGTCCCTTTAATCATTATATAGTGTCCTTCCTTATCTTTTCTGATGGATTTAACTTTAAAGCCTATTTTGTCAGAAATTAATATTGCTACTCCTGCTCTTTTTTGCTTATTGTTTGCTTGATACATTTTTTTCCATCCTTTGAGTTTTAGTTTGTGTCTCTAAGTCTAAGGTGTGTCTCTTGTAGGCAGCATATAGACAGATCGTGTTTCTTTATCCAGTCTGAGACTCTCTGACTCTTTATTGGTGCATTTAGTCCATTTACATTCAGAGTAATTACGGATAGGTGTGAATTTAGTGCTATCATTTTAATGTCTTTTTTTGTGTATTGACAGTTTCTTTTTCTCACTTGATTTTATGTGCTGAGTAGATTTTCTTTATATATTGTCCTTTCCTCATATCTGTTGTTGTTGATTTTGTTTCTGCTGAGTCTCTATTTTTTTTTTTTTTTTTTTTTAATGAGTAGGGTAGCTTGTCTCCTTTGTGGTTACCTTATTATTTACCCCTATTTTTCTAAATTTAAATGTAACTTTTATTTCTTTGTATTGCCGTATTTTCCACTCCATATGGAAGGTGTATGATAACATTTCTTACTCCCTCTTTATTATTCTAATGTTGTCTTCTTTTCTATGATAACATTGCTGTTACCCTGTTTTGAGGGTTTTTTTTTTTTTTAATAATCTTGCTTTGTTTTTTTGGATTTCCCTATCTGGGTTGACTTCTGGTTGCTCTGCCCAGTGTTCTAGTCTTGGGTTGATACCTGATATTATCAATTTTCTAGCCAAAGAACTCCCTTTAGTGTTTCTTGTAGTTTTGCGTTGGTTTTTATGAATTCTCTAAACTTCTGTTTACCTGGAAATGTCTTGATTTCACCTTTATATTTGAGAGACATTTTTGCTGGATATATGATTCTTGGCTGGCAATTTTTTCCTTCAACTTTTTATATGTCATCCCATTGCCTTCTTGCCTGTGTGGTTTCTGCCTAGTAGTCCAAGCTTATTCTTATTGGCTCTCCTTTCTAGGTGACTTTTCCTTTATCCCTAGCTGCTCTTAAAATTCTTTCTTTATCTTTGGTTTTGGCAAGTTCAAGTATAATCTGTCTTGGAGACTTTCTTTTGACATCTGCCTCATGTTCAGTTAGATGAGTATCTTGGATAGATATCTTCTCCTCTTTCATGATATCAAGGAAGTTTTCTGCTAAAAAATCTTCAACAATTTTCTCTGTATTTTGTGTTATCCCTCCCTGTTCTGATACTCCAATCATTCGTAGGTTATTTCCCTTGATACAGTCTGCCATGATTCTTAAGCTTTCTTCATTTTTTAAAAATTCTTTTATCTGATTTTTCTTCAAACATATGACTGCCAAGTGCTTTATCTTCAAGTTCAGAAATTCTGCCTTCCATTTGCTCAAATCTGCTTCTCTGGCTTTCTATTGAGTTGTCTATTTCTTTATTTTTATTGTTAATTTTCTGAATTTCTGATTGCTGTCTGTCTATGGATTTTTCCAGCTTATGAAATTTTTCATTATGTTCCTGAATAATCTTTTTAATTTTTTCAATTGCTTTATCTGTATGTTCCTTGGCTTGTTCTGCACATTGCCTTATTTCCTTCTTGATGTCTTGAAAGGTTCTGCATATTAATGTTTTGTTTTCTGCCTCTGGTAATTCCAGGAATGCACTTTCATCTAGAAGATCCCTTGATTCTTGGTTTTGAGAGTTTGTTGAGGTAATTATGGTCTGTTTCTTTATGTGACTTGAAATTGACTGTTTTTTTTTGAGCCATCTATAAGTTATTGCATTAGTTTATTTTATGTTTGCTTACTGTGTCATAGCTTCTTGCTTTGTTTTGTTTTGATATGCCCGGATGGTTGCTTGAGTGAGCTAACTTGATTATTTTCACTTTTGGAGCTCAGATGTCCTCTCACCAGATGGTTAGAGCTGTTATCAGGTAGATCAGTCTAGGAGTGCATTCAGTTTTCTTGTATGAATTCAGCTCAGGTGTCTAGGTAGCTGATCATCAAGTGTGTGGTGCAGGCTGTGTCCCACACCCTTAGAGGGGCAGGGGTGATTGGTGCAGGTACCTGTATCTGGTTGTAGCAGATGGTCATACTCTGAACAAGGCAGGGGGCTGAGAATCATCCTCCAAGTGTCTCTGAGGAAAGTGTGCCCCTATTCCCTAGAGTGTACAGTTGGGTGGGTTCTTCAGACGGACCACGGGCACCCAATATTTTTGGTTGTAAGGACTGAGAAGTACCAGTTATCCTCGGACCCCTTTTGTGGGTGGCTGGGTGACCTGAGTGGAGCCATCTGTCTTTAGGCCCCTGATATGGGTAGGTGAGGACCCTGTTTAATAGGCAAAGCAATGTCAAACATCAAACACCCACCTCTCCACCACACAGCTGAAAGAGTTGGTGTTTGCCAACAGGGGCCTATTCTCCTGAAATAGGCCCAGACAGGTCCATGCAGAGGGGAAAGGTTGTCAAAGTCCACAGACCGTTTATGTCTGATCAGGAGCTGCTTCTGTCCTGAGCTTCCCCAGTTAATGGAGCTGGTAAATTATGTTTTTCCCCAATTGCAAATTTATTCCTTCTCAAAGCCCATGAGGATAGGTCTAGGCTCTCAACAGGACCTATCTCAGGCCCAGGGAAGTCAGCCACTGAAGCCATCTTGGGAGTAGGGGGTGCGGGGGGGCAGAGTGGGGGGTGCAGTGAAATATATGCAGGTAATTAGCTTTTGCTGAGAGGGCCATTCTTCTCTGGTTCCAGAGGTCTGAGTAGGCTGTATGGCTGGCTGCTTCTCCCTGAGGAAACTGTGGCCGAACACTAGTACCAACCCGCCACTGCAGCTCCTGGGAATGGGGCCTAAGGGCTCCCCATGATTCAGGTCTGGTAACTCCTCTCCACTTCTGAACCATCTCTTCCTCCCCCTGCCCCTCAGTTCTTTTTCTAAGCTTGCCTTTGATACTCAGGGCTCCTAGCTTGTCATAAATATACTTGTTTCACTTGTTTTTTTCAGGTGTTTGTTGTAAAGAGAGCTCGCTGGAAGCGCCTGTCTATTCTGCCACCTTGGCTCTGCCTCTGGAAATAGCATCTTTTGATTTCTTGATTGCTGCTGCTATGGTATTGATTGTGGATCCAAGTAAAATGAAATCCTTGACAACTTCAATCTTTTCTCTGTTTATCGTGGTTTGGCTTATTGGTCCAGTTGTGAGGATTTTTGTTTTTTTGTGTTGAAGTGTAATCCATAATGAAGGCTGTAGTCTTTGATTTTCCTCAGTAAATGCTTCAAATCCTCTTCACTTTCAGCAAGCAAGGTTGTGTCATCTGCATAATGCAGGCTGTAATGAGTCTTCCTCCAATTCTGATACCTCATTCTTCTTCATACAGTCCAGTTCCTCAGATTATTTGCTCAGCATAGAGATTGAATAGGTATGGTGAAAGGACACAACCCTGACACTCACCTTTCTTGACTGTAAACCACTCAGTCTCCCCATGTTCTGTCTGAACAATTGCCTCTTGATCCATGTACAGGTTCCTGATAACACAATTATGTGTTCTGGAATTCCCATTCTTCACAATGTTATCCATAATTTGTTATGATCCGCACATAGTCGAATGCCTTTGCATAGCCAGTAAAACACAAGTAAACATCCTTCTGGTATTCTCTGCTTTCAGCCAGGATCCATCTGACATCAGCAATGATATCCCTGGTTCCACTCCCTCTTCTGAATCTGGCTTGAATTTTTTGCAGTTCTCTGTTGTTATACTGATATTCAAATCTATTAATGTCCCGTTTATCTTACCATTAATAAGGACCAGTTATAAAAATATATAAATGGTCACCTAATGGTATTAAAAATATGATATTCAAGTCAGCTATTATAGGGACATCTTTGGTTTAGGGTCTGTCAAAACCAATATGCCTATTGTTCATAGGAGACACCTGTGATATCTCACTGGTTTCTAGTCATGCTTGTAGAGCAAGTCAAAATTTCACCCAAGCTCCTGTCAGTATTAATTATATAAAATACATATGGGTTGGGACGGGTGTATATCATCACCATTATCATCAGCAGCAGCACTTTTTTTGCATTATCACTAAATCAGTTAAAATTTGTGTTAACTGGGTTAAAAAAAAAAAAACCTGCGTTCAAACTTGTATAATAATTACAGGTGCATGAACCCCTTCTAGAATAAATAAACAGTTGACCTAATTAGACAACATCTGGTTTAATTCATGCTCCAGAAATAATCACGACAAATGGGATTACTGTTATTGGTGAAATGGTTGGGTTATATCCTTGGAACTGGGCTTGAACTCTATCCTAGTTGATTGACAATCCACAAGTTCCATTGACTTAAAATGTGGGGATATTTCTCATTTATAATACCTCTTGGGTGTGAGTCAAGTGCAAATCTGCTCTGT
This sequence comes from Loxodonta africana, assembly GCF_030014295.1. NCBI lineage: Eukaryota > Metazoa > Chordata > Mammalia > Proboscidea > Elephantidae > Loxodonta > Loxodonta africana. Next base: position 178,866 of record NW_026974876.1, on the reverse strand, counting down.
ATTATCATCTTTCCTATTTCATTTCTGTTTAGCAGCTCTTATGTTAGTCACTATCATGGCAAATGCATAGGAATATGGATGGAACCAGGTAAATGGCACTTAATTCTTCTGTTTGAATGTGGAATCTTTCACTTCACTCATATTCCATTTGCCCAGCAAGTCATATGGCAAATCCTGATGTGGAAGAGATGAGAAATACCCCGCTACTCAGGATGCACCAAGGATAACCCTTTCCCTTGTTTCTAGGTATAGTGAATTAATCATATACTTCATATACCATTAGGTCTGTATTTGGCTTCCATATCATGTTCCTATATTAGTCATGGAATTGACTCGAAGGCACTGGGTTGGGATATTAGTCAGAATTTTACTACAATAATGATGCATAAAAGACAACCACAAAATCTTAGTGACATGTAATAAAAAGTATTTCATGCAACTCTACAGATCAGCTAGGTTTTGAGTTCAGGTTGTTTCCATGCATCTCTTAATTTCCTTGGACAAGTTGAAGGGGCGGCAGACACTTGAGGCAAGTTCATCTCATGGTAGAACTTCAAGCTTTCAGAGGAGAAGTCTCTTACAGACTAGGCTGGGAAACACCACACTCACACTCATATCCACATTCCATTAACCAAGTAACATGGCCAAGACTAGTGTCAATGGGTCAGGAAATATACTCCTCCCATGGAGACAGTGTAGGTCTGTGTGGGGGGGGCAAGCAGGGGAATAATGTCAATATTTGGTGACTAATAATCTAATCTACACAAGTTGCATTCACTCATCCAAGAAATACTTTCTGGACACAAATATTTTTTTCAGATACCAAAGCAGGATGTCAAAGTATATGCATTCTAGTTGTTGTTAGCTGCCATCAAGTTGGTTCCGAGTTACGGTGACTTTATGCATAACAAAATGAAAGATTGCCATGTCCTGTAACATCTTCATGATCTTTGGTATTTTGAGTCCATTGTTGCAGCTGTTGGGTTATTCCGTCTCACTGAGGGTTTCCCCCATTTTGGTTGGCTCTCTACTTTACCAAACATGGTACCTTTTCCTAGCAATTGGTTTTTCCTGATGACATGTCCAAAGTAAGCAATTTGAAGTCTCACCAGCTGTCATGGATTGAATTGTGTCCCCCCCCAAAATATCTGTCAACTTGCCTAGGTCATGATTCCCTTGTCCGATTCTATGATTGCCTATCATTTTACGATCTGATGTGGTTTCGCTAAGTGTTGTACACCCTATCACTATGATGTAATAAAATGTATTAGCAGAAGTTATGTTGATGAAATCTATAAGATCAGGTAGTGTCTTAAGTGGATCTCTTTTGAGATACAAAAGAGAGAAGTGAGAAGAGAGACATGGGGGCCTCATACCACCAAGAAAGGAGTGCTGGAGCAGAGCATGTCCTTTGGGTCTGAGATTCCTGCACTGAGATGCTCCCAGACCAAGGGAAGATTGATGACAAGGGCATTCCTCCAGAGCAGACAGAGAGAGAAAGCCTTCCCCTGGAGCCGACGACCTGAATTTGGACTTGTAGCCTACTAGACAGTGACAGAATAAATTTTTCTTTGTTAAAGCCATCCTCCTGTGGTATTTCTGATATAGCAGCATTAGATGACTAAAACACCGTCCTAATTTCTAAGGTACATTTTGGTTGTATTTCTTCTAAGACTGCATGAGTAAACATTCATTCTATTGGGAGTCTATGGTATATTCAATATTCTTCATCAACACTGGAGTTTGCATGCATCAATTCTTTTTCTAGTAGTAGACAGAAATAGATACACATAATTACATATATAGTTAGATGGTGCCTTGCTCTCTGAAGAAAAATTAAAAAAGTAGGGTAAAGGACAAGATAGTAACTGGTTCAGGGATGAAGTCTCTCTATCATTTCTAGAAGCAGACTGCTCAAAGCAAATGAACTGGCTAAAGCCCTGAAATAAGAGATGAGTTAGTATCCAAAGAAGAAACCTCAGCAAAATATAGCTGTAATACAATGAAAGAGCCCAGTGATGTAATAGGAATTGAGGAGCACACAACAATGGAGGCCAGGTGGAGTTGGGCCTTGAGTTTAATTTTAAAAGCTTTCCATTCAACTCAGGTTTTTGTAAAATTGAATAGAACCGTAATAAAATCTAACATACTTTAAATGGATTATTCCATGTGCTTTATGGTACAAAGATGGGCACAGTAAGACAATTTAGATAGATATTACAAAAGTACAGGTGAGTAAGTATGATGACTTGAACCATCAAGTATGGAAAATAGCAAAAGTAGCAAAATCCTGAAGACAATGAGCAAATGCTGAACAATGCATTCTTTGAGAGAACAGTGGAGTCAGGGATGCTACTAAAGCTTTGGTTGAATAAAGGCATCATTTATTGATAGGATGAAGATTGAGCAGGAAAATATCTTGGAGAGCCTAATCAACCTTTAAACTTCAAATACGTCAACTTTGAATACTTAACATATATCCTCATGGAGAGATTAACTTGGAAGTTGATATTCAACCATAGATTTCAGGGAAGAGATTCTATTTGGAGATATAAATTTGGTAGTTGTAAACATAGAGATAGAAATTAAACAATGACATAAACGATTTAGTCAAATGAGAAGTCTGTTTATTTAAGTAAGGACACAGCACTGTTCATTTATTACAAAATGTCAGGTATCTGGTAGGGGCTGTTACTTATTTTTTAGTACTACTCTAGCTACTATTGGGCCTTTACATACCTACGTAAGTTTTAGAATTAGTTTGTCATTTTCTTTACAAATTTTGTTGTGATTTTTATTAGATTTGCATAGAATATATAAACAGTATTGATGGAATTTAGTCTTCTTAACCATTAACTTTCTATATCTCAAGAATTATTGAGATCTACCTTCATGTCAATATTATAATTTTATCCGTGAAATCCTTGAGTGGATATGTGTGTTCATGAGTGTAGGAGTGTGTGCATGCATGTGTGTGTTCATATACACGCGTGTAAGTCTGTTCACAGATATACATTAACAAAATATAATCAATAAAATACCAAAAAAACACTGAATAGAAAATACCTAAACTAGAAAGCTACTGAACCATTAAAATCCAAAGCAAATCACTGTCATATAATTTTTATGTTACTTTTATCAAAATAGCAAGAAACTTGCAATTCTTATACTTTGTAATATATTGCAGACACAGGGCATAGTGAGGGTAAGGAGTTTCCAGGGGCAATCTCTAAGTTCAGCCTTTCCCTATCCCAAATTTCAAGATGAATAGATGTTGATGAGTCAGCAGAAATGTCTTCCCCCTCTTGTCTGGCTTTCATATTTGTGGTGCCTAAAAGTATTCTGTACCTTGTCTGCTGCACCCTTGGACTTGGACCCTGGGGCATGTGCCCTCCTCTGCCCCCCTTTTGCGATGCTTCTGTTTAGACAATGGAGAATATAAAATAGAACAAAACCGTGTGATTAACAATAATCATACGAATTCTAGTTGCATGACCAAGAACAAGTTACTTAACCTCTCTGAGCCTCAACTTTGTCATCTGTACAATGGCAGTAACAACAGTAACAGATTCAATAGAAGTAATAGCTTTTGATGTTGTGAGGATTAACTAGTTGCCATCCAACTGATTTCATCTCATGGCAAACCCATACTCTGTAGGGCTTTCAATTGCTGTGACCTTTTGGAGGTAGATCACTAGGTCTTTCTTCTGAGGTGCCTCTGGGCAGACTGAAGCCACAAATATTTTGGTTAACAGCAAAAAAAAATTTTTTTTTTTTTTTAGTGCAACTAGGGACTCCCTGTGAAAGTTAAGTGACTTATTATAAACAAAATGTGTAGAACACTGCTTGGTATATTGTAGTTGCTACTTAATTGTTATCAGAAATTGTTATCAATATATCATGAATATTTATGGCATTATCACTGAAACATTTGATAAAAAGAACAAAAATATAAAGTTGGACAAGCCTCACTTATGCATATTATTTAATACCATAAATCAAATCCCAGAAAATGAATGCTGTCAGTAGATAAAAAAGATACTGTATTTTAAACATATATTTGTAATTACAAAATTCCTAAGATGGCCCTACAATAGGACCAGTACAATAATCCATTCATTAAAAAATATTAAGTAAGTGCATATTGTTTGTCAACTGCTGTTTCAGGTCCCATAGAAACAGAAGTAAACCATCAGACAAATCTCTGCCCATCAGAAACTTACATTCCAATGTAGAAATACACAAAAAATGCATATACAAATAGAGATACAGTAAAATTCAAAGTAATGCTAATGCTTACAAAATGAGCAAGGCATTGAAGTAGAATGTTAATTTACAGGTTAAATTAGTTGGTCAGCAAAGTCCTTTCTTAAGAGTGGTATCTGAGCAGAGATCTGAAAGAAAGGGGAGAGACAACCAACAGGAAAATATGCAAAAAAAAGAAAAAAATGCTAGGAGAGAGAACCAACCCCAGTCCAAAGGCCTGGAGGCAATGAAACAAAACAAGGAGGATGCACAACAGAAATCAAGGGAGAGAGGGGTGCTCTGTAGTGAGGTGAGAGATATGTCCAAAAGACTATCATGGCAGCCTAAAGGACTTGGATTTATTTAAAATCTTTGAAAAGATTTGATCAGAGAGACATGTCACCTGAGTAATGTTTTAAGAACTTCCCCCTGGTTGTTGTCTGATTAGACTCTAGAGGGAAAAATTGAAGGTTGGGAGAGCAGTTAGGAGGTCCTTGCAGTGTCTGAGCAAGCTGTAATGGCAGCCAGGCCCAGGGTGTTGGCAAGGGAGTAATTTAGAAGTGGGCAGATATGGAATCTATTCTGAAGATACAACCAACAGAAAGTGTTGTATATAAGATGTTAGAGAAAGAGAGAAGTCAATGATGACTCCAAATTAGAGAAAAACCCTGACATCACATAAGTGGGGGATAAACATTTCTGGTAAAAAAATAATGCAAATTCCCATAGAACACTAAATACAAACATACTAATTTTTTTTTTGATAGTCTAGAAGAGGCAGAAAAAAATCTGTAATATGATAAAATGCATACATATTTTAAATGGAAAATAAAACACTGTTAATGTTTTCCATCAATGTTAGAATCAAACATTAAGGATCAAATACTCAACATTTTTCTTGGAAATTGTAGACCTGGATATCATGGCAAACAACACTGGAACCAAAAATATCTTACCTTTGAAAAGCTAGCAAAAACGAATGGTATTTACGTATGATATAATCAACCTGAAACACTATTAGACTCAACTGAAAAATCATATGAACTAAAAAGAATGCTCAGAAAGTATAATTGGCACCCCATTAATATAGATAAAGTATAACCCTGAAGAGTTACAAATTTTATTTTCTCATAAATAAAAAATGCAACAAAATTTATACATTTCCTAAATCTAAATTATCAATTTAGATTTAGGAAATGTATTTTGTGATATTTATATAAAACATTTTTTCCTTGAACTCCACTTAAACCAAATGAAACCCATTGTTATTGAGTTGATTCCAACTTACAGCAACCCTATAAGAGAGATGTAACTGCTCAGTAGGATATTCTTGCTGTACTTCTTCCAAGACAGATTTTTTTTCTACTTTTGGCAGTCCACGGTACATTAAATATTCTTCACTAAAACCATTATTCAAAGGCACCAACTCTTCTCTGGTCTTCCTTACTCCTTGTCCAGCTTTCACACACATATAAGGCAGTTGAGAACACCATGGCTTGGATCAGGCACTCCGTGGTCCTTAAAGCGACATCTTTGCTTTTTAACACTTTAAGGAAGTCTTTTGCAGCAGATTTGCCTAAAGTAACACGTCATTTGATTTCTTGAATGCTGCTTTGATTGTCTCTCCAAGTAAAATGAAATCTTTGACAAGTTCAATATTTTCTCCTTTTATCATGACGTTTCTTACTGGTCTGGTTGTGAGCATTTCTGTTTTCTTTATGTTGAGGTGTAATCTATAATGAAGGCTGTGGTTTTTGATCTTTATCACTAAGTGCTTCAAGTCCTCTTCACTTTCAGTAAGCATGGTCATCTGCATATCACAGGTTGTTAATGAGTCTTCCTCTAATCCTGATGCCAAATTCTTCTATACAGTCTGGCTTCTCAGGTTACTTCGTCAGCGTACAGATTGAATAAGTATGGTGAAAAGATACAAACCTGATGCACATCTTTCTTAACTTTAAACCATGAAGTATCCCCTTGTTCTGTTGGAACGATTGCCTCTTGATCTATGTCCAGGTTTCTCATGAGCAAAATTAAGTGCTCTAAATTCCCATTCTTTGCTATGTTATACGTAATTGGTTATGATCCACGCAGTCGAATGTCTTTGCATAGTCAATAAAACACAGGTAAACATCTTTCTGGTATTCTCTGCTTTCAGCCAGGATCCATCTGACATCAGCAATGATATCCCTCATTCCATATCCTCTCCTGAATTCATCTTGAACTTCTGGCAGTTCCCTGTCAATACACTGCTACAGCCACTTTTGAATGATCTTTAGCAAAATTTTGCTTGTATGTGATATTAATGATATTGTTCAAGAATTTCTGCATTTGATTGGACCTCCTTTCTTGGGAATAGGCATATATATTGGCTCTCTTCCAGTTGGTTGGCCAGGTAGCTCTCTTCCAAATTTCTTGGCATAGACAAGTGAGCACTTCCAGTGCTGCATTTGTTTGTTGAAACATCTCAATTGGTATTCTATCAGTTCCTGGACCCTTGTTTTTTGCCATTCCTTTCAGCATAGCATGGACTTCTTCCTGCAGTACCATTGGATCTTGATCATATGCTACATCCTGAAATGTTGAACATTGGCCAATTAGTTTTGGTATAATGACTCTGCGTATTCCTTCCATCTTTCTCTCGATGTTTCCTGAGCTGTTCAATATTTTGCCCATAGAATCCTTCAATATTGCAACTTGCAGCTTGAATTTTTCTTCAGTTCTTTTGGCTTGAGAAATACTGAGAGTTTTCTTCCCTTTTGATTTTCTAGCTCCAGATCTTTGCACAGTTCATTATAATATTTTATTTTGTCTTTCAAGCTGCCCTTTGAATCTTCTGTTCAGCTCTTCTACTTCTTAATTTTTTCTATTCCCTTTAGCTACCAGATATTTTAGAGAAAGTTTCGAAGTCTCTTTTGACATCCATTTTGGTCTCTTCTTTCTTTCCTGTCTTTATGATACATATAAACCAAGTCATTGAGTCAATTTTGACAGAGTGGAACTGCCCCATAGGGTTTCCAAGGAGCACCTGGTGGATTCAAACTGCCGACCTTTTGACTGGCAGTCATAGCTCTTAACCACTATGCCACCAGCACTCCTCAAATCAACATAAAAGTATAAAAATGAGCAAAATATATGTCAGGAGAGTCCAGTAGAAGATAAGAAGGCACAAATATATTCATGGAAATTTATCTAATTTCACTAAAAAATAAATTTAAATTAAAATGACAGCTGGAATTCATCATTTTTCCAAATGGTTTATCAGCTATTGGAAGACTTAAAAATAGTAATAGAAATGGTCCAAGGGAAAGCAGGTGCCCTCAACCATTGTTGCAAATATGGATTGTGAAACTTTGTGAGGATATATTTGCAGTTGTTTTCAATATTTATATTTATGCTAGAAATAATCCAAGTTAGGAATTCATAAAATGCAAATAAACAATTTTACATACTTTTCTTCAGTACATTTTATAAGAGGATTTTTTGAATCAAAAAAAAAAAAAGGAAAGAATTCCCATGACTGTGAATTTCCATCAGTCAGGCATGAGAACATAATGTCTACTTTGAAAGCATGAGGAAAACTTATGTTCTAACCTAGAAAAGTATCTATCAAATATAGCTAGACAAGAATGCATCAGATGCAGGCAGGGCCAAGATAGTGGAGTAGTCAGATGCTTCTGATAGTCCCTCTTACAACAAAGACCTGAAAAAACAAGTAAATTGATTATATATATGACAAGCTAGGAGCCCTGGACATCAAAGGCAAAGTTAAGAAATTGGACTTAGCAACAGAGGGAGGGAGATACGGTTCAGAAGCAGCAAGAAGTTGCCGGACCTAACTCAGTGGGAACCAGCGCCCCTCATCCCTGATCTGCTGGTGTGACTGCAGAAGGGCTGGCAGTAGCTTTCTGTACACGGTTTCCCTAGCCACAGAGAGCCAGTGGCACAGAGTCTACTCATGCCTCCAGAATCAGAGAAGAACAGCGCTCTCGGCATAAGTGCTAGCATTTAATTCACTGCACAGATCAAATACCTCCCCTTTCAAAAGAACTCTCTCCCATTTATCTGATCCCTCACCCTCTGTCCCAGGCCCCCAAGCTGGCTTCAGTGACATTCGATTTCCCTGGGCCTGAGATAGGTCCTGGCATGCAACCAGAGCCATTGGAGACGGAGCAAATTAACAAACAGGGAAAAAATAATCTGATGGCTCCTCTAAGCTGGAAACTCAGGGCAGAGGCAGCTCCTGTCCAGGCACAAGTGGACCATAGACTTTGAATGGCTTTCACCCCTGCATAGAACTGTGTGGCCCATTTCAGGAGCTGGGTTCTTGTTACAGCGCAAGGGTGTGTGGCCTAAGGTCTGACTTTAACAGTTTCAGCTGTGCAGTGGCGAGGTGGGTTCTTGATGCTTGACACTGCTCTAATAAGCAGGGTCCGCACCTACCCAAATCAGGGGCCTGAGGACTGGTGGCTTCACCTGCACCACCTAGCCACCCATGTCAGGGGTACAAGGATAAGTGGTGTCTCCCAGTCCTTACAGTTAAAAGTATCGGGTGTCAATGGTATGGCTGCAGAGCCCACCCACTTGTGCACTCTAGAGAACAGGGACATGTCTTCCTCACAAACACTCAGGGAAAGGTTGTCAACCCCCTACCTTGCTCAGAGTGTGACCACCTGATGCAACAAGAGACCTGTGCATACACCAATCACCACTGCTCCTCAAAGACAGTAGGTGAGAGCCTACGCCACACACTTGGTGACTAACTACCTGGAAATCTGAGCTGAATCCTTACAAGAAAACTGAATGGACTTCTAGGCTCATATATCTGATAACAGCTCTAGCCATCTGGTGACAGGACGTTAGAGCTTCAAAGGCTCCATTAATCAAACCAACTAATTTGAGCAGCCTATTAAGTATTTCAAAACAAAACAAAGCAAGAAGCTAGGACACAGTATGCAAACATACAGAGACAACAGTCAATATCAAATCACATAAAGAAGCAGACTATGATCATGTCAGCAAGCTTCCAAAGCAAAGAATTGAGGAATCTTCCAGATGAAGATATATTCCTAGAATTACCAGAGATAGAATACAAAATAATAATATACAGAACTCTTCAAGATATCAGGAAAGAAAAAAAAAGAGCTCAGGCAAAATGCAGAACAAGCCAAGGAACACACAGATAAAGCAGTTGAGGGAATTAAGAAGGTTATTCAAGAGAATAACGAAAAATTTAATAGGCTTCAAGAATCCTTAGAGACACAGCAGTCAGAAACTCAGAAGATCAACAATAAAATTTCAGAATTAGACAACTCAGTAGAAAGTCAAAGGAGCAGAATTCAGGAAAGTGAAGTCAGAATTAGTGAGACTGAAAATAAAATACTTGGCACCAATATATTCAAAGAAAAATCAGATAAAAGAATTTTAAGAAATGAAGAAACCCTAAGAATCATGTGGGACTCTATCAAGAGAAATAGCCTACAAGTAATCAGAGTACCAGAACAGGGAGGAAAAACAGAAAATACAGAGAAAATTGTGGAAAATTTGTTGGCAGGAAACCTCCCAGATATCATGAAAGACGAGATATCTTTCCAAGATGCTCATCTAACCCCACAGAAGGTAGATCTCAAGAGAAAGATATCAAGACATATTATAGTCAATCTTGCCAAAACCAAAGATAAAGAGAATTTTAAGAGCAGCTAGGGATAAACAAAAAGTCACCTGTGAAGGACAGTCAGTAAGACTAATCTCGGACTACTCAGCAGAAACCATGCAGGCAAGAAGGCAATGGGAGGACATATATAAAGACAAAGAGAAAATAACTGCCAGCCGAGAATTATATATCCAGCAAAACTGTCTCAGATATGAAGGTGAATTATGGCATTTCCAGATAAACAGAAGTTGAGGGACATTGCCAAAACCAAACCAAAATTACAAGAAATTCTAAAGGAAATCCTCCAGTTAGAAACTCGATAACATCAGATAACAATCCAAGACAAGAACAGAGGACAGGGAAACCAGATATCATTCAAGACAGAGAAATCACAAAACTAAATCAAAGCTAAAATGCTCAGAACAGGGAAACAGACATCATGAAGTAAAAGATGACAACATTAACTCAAAAAAGAAGAACTAAAAGATATAGTCATAGATCTTTCATATGGAGTATGAAAATAGGGGTAAATTTATCAAGGTAATCACAAAGGAAAATAACAATCCTGCACATCAAAATAATAATAAAAAAGAAAAACATGAAGACAGCAAAAACAAAAGCAACAACACTGGAAAAGAGGAAAAGATAATACATAAAGAAAAATTACTCAGCACAGAAAATTCAGTGGAAAAAAGAAACTGTCAACAACCAAAAAAAAAGGCATCAAAATGACAGCACTAAACTCATACCTAGACATAATTACGCTGAATGTAAATGTACTAAATGCACCAATAAAGAGACAGAGAGTGGCAGAGTGGATTAAAAAAACAAGATCTGCCTATATGTTGCCTACAAGAGACATACCTTAGACATAAAGATACAAACAAACTAAAACTCAAAGGATGGAAAAGAGATACCAAACAAACAACAACCAAAAAAAAGAAGAGTGGCAATATTAATTTCTAACAAAATAGACTTTAAAGTAAAATCTACCACAAAGGATAAGGAAGGACCCTTTTGTGCAGCCAATGACAGGGCTCCAAAATACATAAAATGAACTCTAAAAGCACTGAAAATAGAGATGGGCAGCTCTACAATAATAGTAGGAGGCTCCAACACACTACTTTTGGTGAAGGACAGAACATCCAGAAAGAAGCTAAATAAAGACAGTGAAAGTCTAAATGCCGCAATCAACCAACTTGATCTCATAGGCACATACAGAACACCCCACCCAACGGCAGACAAGCATATTTTCTTTTCCAATGCACATGGAACGTTCTCCAGAATAGACCACATATTAGGTCATAAAGCAAGTCTTAACAGAATCCAAAACATCAAAATATTTCAAAGCATCTTTTCTGACCATAAAGCCATAAAAGTAGAAGCCAATAACATAAAGCAAGTGAAAAAAAACCCAAACGCACAGAAACTGAACAACACCTTGCTGAAATACTACTGGGTTATAGAAGAAATTAAGGGTGGAATAAAGAAATTCGTAGAATCAAATGAGAATGAAAACACTTCCTACCAGGACCTGTGGGACACAGCAAAACAGTGCTCAGAGGTCAATTTATAGCAATAAATGCACACATCCAAAAGAAGGAAAGGCCAAAATCAAAGAATTATCCCTACAACTCAAAGAAATAGAAAGAAAGCAGCAAAAGAAGTCCTAGGGTACCAGTAGAAACAAAATAATAAAAACTAGAGCAGAATTAAATGAAATAGAGAAAAGAAAAACAATTGAAAGAGTTAACAAGACCAACAGCTGGTTCTATGAAAAGATCAACAAAATCGATAAACCATTGGCCAAATGGACAAAAGAAAAATAGGAGAGAAAGCAAATAACCCGAATAAGAAATGAGATCGGCAATATTACAACAGAGCCAACTGAAATTAAAAGAATCATAACAGAATATTATGAAAAATTGTACTCCAACAAATTTGAAAACCTAGAAGAATTGGATAAATTTCTAGAAACACGCTACCTACCTAATCTAACACAAACAGATGTACAACAGCTAAATAAACCTATAACAAAAGAAGAAATTGAAAAGATAATTAAAAATTCCCAATAAATTAAAGCCCTGGCCCTGATGACTTCACTGGAGAATTCTACCAAACTTTCAGAGAAGTGTTAACACCACTACTACTAAAGGTATTTCAGAACATACAAAAGGATGGAATACTCCCAATCTCATTCTATGAAGCCAGCATAACCGTCATAACAAATCCAGGTGAAGACACCACAAAAAAAGAAAATTAGAGACCGATATTCTCCATGAACTTAGACACAAAAACCCTCAGCAAAATTCTAGCCAACAACATATTGAAAAAGTAAGTCACCTTGACCAAGTAGGATTCATACTAGGTATGCTGGGATGGTTTAACATTTGAAAAACAATCAATGTAATCCATCATATAAATAAAAGACAAGAACCACATGGTCTTATGGGTTGATGCAGAAAAGGCATTTGACAAAGTCCAACATCCATTCATGATAAAGACTCTCAGCAAAATAGGAGTAGAAGGAAAATTCCTCCACATAATAAAGGACATTTATGGAAAGCCAACAGCCAACAGCACCCTAAATGGAGTGAGTCTGAAATCATTTCCCTTGAGAACGGGAACCAGACAAGGATGCCCTTTATGATCACTTTTATTCAACATTGTTCTGGAGGTCCTAGCCAGAGCAATTAGTCTAGGGAAAAAAAAAAAAAAGCATCCAAATTGGTAAGGAAGAAATAAACTATCTCTATTTGCAGATGATATGATTTTATACACGGAAAACCCTAAAGAATCCACAAGAAAACTACTGGAACTAATAGAAGATTTCAGCAAAGTATCAGGATACAAGATAAACATGCAAAAACCAGTTGGATTCCTCTATATGAGCAAAGAGAAAGTCGAAGAGGAAATCATGAAATGAATACCATTTACAATAGCCCCAAGAAGATTAAATACTTAGGAACATATCTAACCAGAGACATAAAAGACCTATACAAAGAAAACTATGAGACACTACTGCAAGAAACCAAAAGAGACCTACGTAAGTGAAAAAACATACCTTGTTCTTCAATGGGAAGACTCAAGATTGTGAAAATGTTTATTCTACTCCAAGCAATCTATAGATAAATGCAAGCCTGATCCAAACTCCAATGGCATTTTTTAATGAGATGGAGAAACAAATCACCAAGTTCATATGGAAAGGGAAGAGGCCCTAGATAAGTAAAACAGTACTGAAAAATTAGAACAAAGTGGGAGGCCTCACACTACCTGATTTTAGTACATATTACAACACCAGGGTAGTCAAAACAGCCTGGTACTGGCACAACAGCAGGTACATAGACCAATGGAACAGAATTGAGAATTCAGACATAAATTCATCCACGTATGAGCAGCTTGTATTTAACAAAGGCCCAAAGTCCATTAAATGGAGAAAAGACAGTCTCTTTAACAAATGGTGCTGGAATAACTGGATACCCATCTGCAAAAAAATGAAACAAGACCCATACCTCTCACACCATGCAGAAAAACTAACTCAAAATGGATCAAAGACCTAAATATAAAATCTAAAATGATAAAGATCATGGAAGAAAAAATAGGAAGAACTCTAGTAGCCCTCAAACATAGCATAAACAGTATACAAAACATTGCCAGCAATGCACAAACACTGGAAGGTAAAGTCGATAACTGGGAGCTTCTAAAAATGAAACACTTATCCTCATCCAAAGGCCTCACCAAAAGAGTAAAAAGACTACCTATAGACTGGGAAAAAAAATTTGGCTACAACAAATCCGATCAGTGTCTAAATCTTTAAAATCTACAAGATACTGCCAAACTTCAACAACAAAAAGACAAATAAACCAATTAAAAAATGGGCAAAGGGTATGAACAGAAACTTCACCAAATAAGACGTTCAGGCAGCTAACAGCTACGTTAGGAAACGCTCATGATCAATAGCCTTTAGAGAAATGCAAATCAGAACTACAATCAGATACCATCTTACCACAACGAAGCTGGCTCTAATCTAAAAAACACAAAGTAATAAATGTTGGAGAGGTTGTGGAGAGACTGGAACACTTATACATTGCTGGTGGGAATGTAAAATGGCACAACCACTTAGGAAATCGATTTGGCGTTTCCTTAAAAAGATAGGAGTACCATATGATCCAGCAATCCCAGTCCTTGGAATATAGTGTAGAGAAATAAGAGCCCTACAAGAATAGATATATGCACACCCATGTTCACTGCAGCACTGTTACAATAGCAAAGAGATGGAAACAATCAAGGTGCCCACCAATGGATAAATGGATAAACAAATTATGGTATATTCACACAATGGAATACGATGCAACAATAGAGAAAAACAATGAATCCATGAAACATCTCATAACATGTAGGAATCTGGAAGGCATTATGCTGATTGAAATTAGCCAGTCGCAGGACAAATATTGCTTGAGACCACTATTATAAGAACTCAGGAAAAGGTTTAAACACAGAAGAAAACATTCTTTGATGATTACGAGAATGGGGAAGGAGGAAGAGGGATATTCACTAATTACAGAGTAGACAAGAATCATTTTAGGTGAAGGGAAGGACAACACACAATACAGGGGAAGTCAGCACAACTGGACTAATCCAAAAGCTAAGCAGTTTCCTGAATACAACGAAACACTTCGAGGGACACAGTAGCAAGGGTGGGGGTCTGGGGACCATGGTTCAGGGGACATCTAGGTCAACTGACGTAACAAATCGTATTAAGAAAGTATTCCACATCCCACTTTGATGAGTGGTGTCTGGGGTCTTGAAAGTTAGCAAGCGGCCATGTAAGATGCATCAATTGATCTCAATCCGCCTGGAGCAAAAGAGAATGAAGAACACCAAGGACTCAAGGAAATATGAGCCCAAGAGACAGAAAGTGCCACTTAAACCAGAGACTCTAACAGCCTGAGACTGGAAGAACTAGATGGTGCCTGGTTACCACCAATGACTGCACTCTAAGGGAACACAACAGAGAATCTCTGATGGAGCAGGAGAAAAGTGGAATGCAGACCTCAAATTCTAGTAAAAGAGACCAGGCTAAATGGTCTGACTGAACACTGGAAGGACTCCAGAGGTCATGGCCCTTGGACTCTCTGTTAGCCCAAAACTAAAACCATTCTGAAGCCACTTCTGCAGACAAAGATTAGACTGGACTATAAGACATAAAATGAAACTGGTGAGGATTGTGCTTCTTAGCTCAAGTAGACACATTGTGACTGTGTGGGTAAAGCTCTCTGGAGGCAAGATGAGAAGGCAGAGGGGGACAGGAACTGGATGAATGGACACAGGAAATACACAGGGGAGAAAGAAGGAGAGTGCTGTCACATTGTAGGGAGAGCAACTAGGATCACCTTAACCATGTCTGTATAAGTTTTTGTATGAGAAACTTACTAGAATTGTAAACTTTCACTTAAAGCACAATAAAAAGAATACTTAATATTAAAAAAAAGAATTGTTATCCATACACATTTGCTAAATATTTACTTCTGAAAAGCTTCCATATACCATAACTTCCCCGTTACCCTCACTCTGTTTATGATTTTTAAAATAAGCTTAAAAATTTCAATTTAGAACAATTTTATATCTTGCTGTTATGATTTCACTTAAAGTAAATTTATTGCCAATCATAGCTTTTATAACAAAATATTAATTCTTTTTCCCTTGCAAATAATTCATTTGATTGGACTATATATATATATATATATACATTTTTTCTCATTGAGTCCATGTTTAAATTTCTTGTTTATAATTTCTTTTCTTATCCACTCCAAGCCTGTAAATACAATTTACAGAATGTAGTAGCAAGTTTTGATATAAGACCGTGGATTCACTTTGGAAACCCTGGTAACATAGCGGTTAAGAGCTACAGCTGCAAACCAAAAGGTTAGCAGTTCAAATCCACCAGGTACTCCTTGGAAAGCCTATGGCACAGTTCTACTCTGTCGTATAGGTTTGGTCGGAGTCAGAACCCACTCGATGGCAACGGGTTTTAGGGAACTTACTTTATGCTACATAAAAAAAGAAAATATAGCCATCAATTTACATATTATTTAGGTCAACAATTAGGTTATCAAACACTTATCATTTATTAGTCACCGTGCAGGTCATGGTGCCATGAATAGTGATGTTTATGGTCTCCAGATACCAAAAGAAAAATGAGTAGTGATGGTGAACATTTAGAAATTTATTTCATCTAATAAAAAGGAAATACTTTTTTTCTGATTTTTGATGCTCTACCCACTATCATCTGATGCCTACAGCCACGTTTTCTTAGCATTAGAAATATTTGTTTGTTTTTCTGTGAAAGTAATTTACAAGTGAGAGCACCTTTCATGAGGGAAGGGGTCATGTGCACCCTCTGAGGGAGGCTGAGGAATATACTCAGCATCGCATAATCCAGTATATTGGCTGATGCCTTATTGTTTTCCTTGGCAATTTTATTGCATACTGACAGAAATGAAACAAATTAAGAGAACAGTTTATTGTGATACACTCAGTGATTATTTTTGAAAGCTGGAAGGATATATTTATTTTTACCTTTCAAATATTTTTGATATGAAAATAAAATGGCAGAAATCTTAATGAAAAGTATGATTTCTGAGATTGTTCTATAAAATATGAGAAGAACAAAAGAATTTATTTTGTATTCCCCTATGTAATTTCCATCTATCCTATATCAGTATTTTTGAAGATTGGGTTACTTCAGAGTCTATGTCTTATTTTGTTAGAAAAAAATTTTAAAAACTACCAAATTATTTTAACATTGGTCTTTACCACTTATACACAAATCTAATTCCCCTTCAACACTGAAATTTTACCCTCTGTGTACTTAGCTACATTCCCAAATTTCTCACCGGAATGACAAGATTTTGTTAATTTTAGATGAGTGGAATCCCAAACATGAATTTTTGTCTAGAATGTGGGCAATTAGTTATAATATTCTAGTTTATGCTGTAGTATAACACCAGTGATTAAAAAAAAATCTCTATCATAAAACCACAATAGTGGATTTCTGGATCACGCTGCATGTTATCTTGGGATTTGTCCTCCCTCAGGGACACAGGCTGATGGTGCTTCCCTCATTGTGAAAAACAGCAATTTCTGGAAGATGGAAAGAACATGGAATTTCACTCGCTGGCTCTAAATTCTTGCCATGGGTTACGCATGTCACTTGCACTAATGTTTCACAGTCCACACCTAACTTCAGAGAAAAGGGAAGTGCAATCTAAACTTGAGCCAGGAAGGATGAAGATCAGATGATTAACCAACATTCCTAATCAAGTAGTTCACCCTTCTGGGTCCCAACTCCTCTCCAAAGGAGACAACCAAATGTCCCGTTCAGTCATGGAATAAGCTCAAAGCCCAGGATCTCTTGGTGATAAGCAGTCACCAATAAGGTCCATCTTTTATCTGATGACCTGTGAATTATCTAAATTTCCCAGTTATCCAAATATCCAGCATGTCTTGGTTGGACAGGGACAGGATAACGGAAATAAACACTGGTATTAGGAAAGAAAGAATGAGATATCCACAGGAATCGTGGGTCCCCAGAAATTCTGAATTTCCATTAGGCAGACATTTAAAGGCCCACTATATTTCTGATGAGGAATAGTCACTGATAAGGCCACATTTCTGCCTCCTTAGAGTAGTTTTCACATTCATTTTTTTGATAGCATAGCCCCTGGATCTTCTCTCTGAGATATGCTTTTTAAAAGATTCATATTGCCTTATCTGCCATGATGCAAAACCCCAAAAAAACCACTGCTGTTGAGTCGATTCTGCCTCATAGCGACCCTATAGGACAGAGTACAACTGCCCCATAGAGTTTCCAAGGAGCGCCTGGTGGACTCGAACTGCCAACCTTTTGGTTAACAGCCATAGCACTTAACCACTACGCCACCAGGGTTTCCTATCTGCCATGATAATTGTGGAATATACTCTTATGGTTGCTAAAGAGTTTTTTCAACTAACTTTCTGCCCATGGTGTTTGGAGTCTGTGATAAAGAGACTATCATTTGACAAGTATTTACTGCCTTCTGCTGATCACATGAGGAGCACACTTCTTCACTCCATCACGCGTTAACCTAGTGATTTGATAAACTTTGCTCAATAGCATGTGGCTGAAAGTGTCTGTATACCACTTCCAAGCCTAGAGTTTCAGCGATATTATATTTTCATATTTCTCTATTGTTTCTTCCATCATCATGAGAAGAAAATGTCTCCAGTACGTTGTCTCTTTCAAAAACTTTTTTCTAAGCCTAATTTCCTCATCTAAAAATCAGTTATCAGGAGAGAGATCACTAGCTATTTCAAAAGAGAGAACAGAATTCAGATAAGTACTTCAATAGGAGATGAGGGAATCAAGGAACCAAACAAGGGAAGCTGAATCAACTTAGAGACTCCCCTCAGTATGTTGCTTCCAACACCCAGAAAACTGTCAAACAGCAGGACAAGATGGCTTCCAGGACCCCATGGGTGGGGCCCTCATGCAGAACCCAGAACCAAGGTGAGGACCAGCAGACAATATTTGAAACCATGAAGAGAGTGGCTATTTATTCAAAGTGAAATCATGGCGAGCCACGGTTACTTCCAGGAACTATAGTTGAAGTGGGGAAAGAGAGAAGGAGAAATTTGCTGACTTCTGTCCTATAGCATTTCTAATCTTCTGACAGTCTTACATTGTGATTTCCTACAAGAAATATGCTGGCAAAGGATCTTGGGAAATGTAGTTCTCCTTGGTATAGAGTCAAATAAAGTCAGTGAAAGTATCTGAAAACCAAGGAGCATTACAAAACATGCTGGCTAATATGAAAAAATAAAAACCAATCATGTTGAGTCAATTACAACTCATAGCAACCCTATAGGGCGAAGCAGAACTGCCTTATAGGGTTTTCAAGGAGCAGCTGGTGGATTTGAACTGCCAACCTTTTGATAAGTGTCAGCTTTTAACCACTGCACCACCAGGACTCCAAGCTAATAATCCAAAAAAAAATAGAGCCTGTCTTATATGGTGTGTGTGAGCATCTTCATATCTAGAGTTTTTTTTTCTTAAAATCTGCTTTGTTTAATATTTTATAGCTAAACCATATTTCCTTTTAATTAATATTTGTCTTACGTATCTTTTTGACCTTTTAAATTTCATGTATTCTTTGTCTTTATATTTAAATATGCCTCCTTAAAATTTCACTCAAGTAAAATTTTGCTGAAGATAATTAAAAAATGGCTGCAGCAGTACATCAACAGGAAACTGCCAGAAATTCAAGCCGATTCAGAAAAGGATGTGGAAACTAATGGGCCGCAACTACCACAGCCTCCACCAGACTGAGTCCAGCATAACTAGATGGTGCCCAGCTACCACCAACGACTGCTCTGACAAGGATCACAATAGAGGGTCCAGGACAGAACTGGAGAAAAATGCAGAACAAAACTATAACTTACAAAAAAAGACCATACTTACTGGTCTGACAGAGACTGGAGAAGCCTCGAGAGTATGGCCCCTAAGTGTCCTTTTAAATCAGTACTGAAGTCACTCCGAAGGTTCACCCTTCAGCCAAAATTTAGACAGTCCCGTAAAACAAATCAAGACTAAATGGGCACACCAACCCAGGGGCAAGGATGAGAAGGCTGGAGGGAACAGGAAAGCTGATAATGGGGAACCCAAGGTTGACAAGGGTAGAATGTTGACATGGTGTACGGTTGGCAACCAATGTCACAAAACAGTATGTGTATTTATTGCCTAATGAGATATTAATTTGCTCTGTAAACCTTCATCTAAAGCATAATTAAAAAAAAAGAGAGAAAAATCAAAATATCTACCTGATAACATTTGGGAATTACTGTTATTTCCATCATTGCTATCACATAATAACAATTATAACATGTGCATTGTTAATTATAATTACAACGTTTATTGTGCACTGTCAGGAACAGTACCAAGTACTTTTCATACATTGCTCATTCCATGCCCGTATTAACCCCATGAAGTAGGTGCTATTATCACATCCAGAGTCCTGTGGATAGTAATGGGTAGGAATGTAAACCTAGGTTGAAATTCTTAACCACTGTTACATTAACTTCAGTTCTACTTCTGGCCACGGTGGTTCTGTTTTTATATATTAATTGATTAAATGTATTGAGGAAG
Source organism: Loxodonta africana (assembly GCF_030014295.1). NCBI lineage: Eukaryota > Metazoa > Chordata > Mammalia > Proboscidea > Elephantidae > Loxodonta > Loxodonta africana. The sequence continues at coordinate 158,785 of NW_026974876.1, read as the reverse complement.
ACTGAGACTATAAACTTAGAGAGATAAATTTGAATATGTAAGTATATAGCCAGTGGAAGGATTTCAAAGGATAATGGAATCAGGGTATTATAATGAAGAAAGATCTGGATCATTGGGATGGCAGACCAAAGAGTAAGAAACACTAACTCTTCAGATGAACTATGTGAGCACTACCCAACTGGCACAATGGTAAGTCCCATCACTTGTCTTGTCAAAGAAGATATGACATACTGAAGCCATATACAGCTGTATTTCTGTATGACTTGATTCTGATCCATTGGGCAGACAACCATGTATAATGACTCTGATCTACAAGAAACATGTGCTCTGTGTGCTAGGCTTTGGGTATTTTCTTTTTTTAAAATAAGTTGTGGTTAAATAAATATTAAAATAAAAAAATCCTGATTTGAAAGAAAAAAAATAAAGAAAATGACACGGAAGGAGGGATATAATTGCTGATGTCCAGTGGATCTTGGCTAAAAGCTGAAAATACCAGAAAGATGTTTATTGTTGTTGTTATTAGGTGCAGTGGAGTCGCTTCCGACTCATAGCGATCCTATGTACCACAGAAAGAAGCACTGTCCGGTCCCGTGCCATACTTACACTCGTTGTTATGCTTCAGCCCATAGTTGCAGACACTGTGTCAATCCATCTCATTGAGGGTCTTCCTCTTTTAAAAGCTGACCCTGTACTTTACCAGGCATGATGTCCTTCTCCAGGGACTGATCTCTTCTGACAACATGGCCAAAGTATGTTAGATGCAGTATCACCATCCTGGCTTCTAAGGAGCATTCTGGCTGTACTACTTCCAAGACAGATTTGTTTGTTCTTTTGGTATATTAAATATTCTTTGCCAACACCACAATTCGAAAGCATCTATTCTTCTTCAGTCTTCCTTATTCTTTGTCCATCTTTCACATGCATATGAGGCAATTGAAAATACCACTAATGCTTGGAACCTGAAATATACGAAGTATGAATCTAGGAAAATTGGAAATCTTCAAAAACGAAATGGAACACATAAGCATCGATATCCTAGGCATTAGTGAGCTGAAATGGACTGGTATTGGCCATTTTGAATTGGACAACACATAGCCTACTACGCCAGAAATGACAACTTGAAGAGGAATGGTGTTACATTTATGGTCAAAAAGAACAATTCGAGGTCTATCCTGAAGTACAGTGCTGTCAGTGATAGGATAATATCCATAGGCCTATAAGGAAGACCAGTTAATATGACTATCATTCAAATTTACGCAGCAACCACTAAGAACAAAGTTGAAGAAATTGAAGATTTTTTTCAGCTTCTGTAGTCTGAAATTGATTGAATGTGCAATCAGGATGCATTGGTAATTACTGGTGATTAGAATGTGAAAGTTGGAAACAAAGAAGAACAATTGGTAGTCGGAAAATATGGCCTTGGTGATAGAAACAATGCCGGAGATTGAATGATACAGTTTTGCGAGACCAATGACTTCTTCATTGCAAATACCTTTTTTTCACCAACATAAATGGCAACTATGCACATGGCCCTCGCCAGATGGAATACACAGAAGTCAAAACGACTACATCTATGGAAAGAGACAAAGGAAAAGCTCAATATCATCAGTCAGAACAAGGCCAGGGGCTGACTGTGGAACAGAAAGATCTTTCTGTGTTAATTATTGACTATTCAAAGGCATTTGACTGAGTAGATCATAACAAATTTTGGATAACATTGCAAAGAGTGGGAATTCCAGGACACTTAATTTTGCTCATGCGGATTCTCTACATAGACCAAGAGGCAGTAACTGGAACACAACAATGGGACACTGCTTAGTTTGAAATCAGAAAAGATGTGCATCAGGATTGTATCCTTTCACCATACTTATTCAATTTGTATGCTGAGCAAATGATCTGAGATGGACTATATGAAGAAGGCAGCATCAGGATTAGAGAAAAACTCATTAACAACCTGCAATATGCAGAACACACAGCCTTGCCTGTTGAAAGTAAAGAGGACTTGAAGCACTTGCTGATGAAGATCAAAGACGTCAGCCTTCAGTATGAATTACACCTCAAAATAAAGAATACAAAAATCCTCAAAACTGGACCAGTAACCAACATCGTGATAAATGGAGAAAATACTGACGTTGTCAAGGATTTAATTTTACTTTGATCTACAATTAACTCCAGTGGAAGCAGTGGTCAAAAAATCAAAGGATGTATTGCATTTGGCAAATTGGCTGCAAAAGCCCTCTTTAAAGTGTTAAAAAGCAAAAATGTCGCTTTGAGGACTAAGGTGCACCTGACCCAAGCCATTGTATTTTCAGTTGCCTTTTGCCACTTCTGCATGTGAAAGATGGACAACGAGTAAGGAAGACCAAAGAAGAATCGATGCCTTAGAATCACGGTGTTGGTGGAAAATATTGAATATAAAATGGACTGTCAAAAGAATGGTCAAATTTGTCTTGGAAGAAGTACAGCAAGAATGCTCCTTAGAAGCGAGGATGGCGAGATTTCGTCCCATGTAATTTGGACATATTATAAGGAGGAACCAGTCCCTGGAGAAGGACATCATGCTTGGTGAAGTAGAGGGTCAGCAAAAATGAGGGATTAACACAGTGGCCACAATAATGGGCTCAAACATAGAAATGATAGTTAGGTTGGGGCAAAATGGGGCAGTGTTTCATTATGATGCACATAGGGTCGCTCTGAGTAGGAACCCACATGAAGGAACCTAACAACAACAATTAAAATACGAAAAGGTTTTCTCCAGTCTAGATTCTTTGCTCGGAATATTTAGTCTATTTACATTTGCTGAAAAACTTATGTTTTTCAGCTTATTAGTTTTTTTATTTTAAATTAAAAAAAACTTTATATTATTCAATGTAGTGATTTTTAGTTACTTATCTTCTCTGTGTCCCCCCTTCATCTCATTCCTGTCTTCTTTGGATTGATTATTTTTTTGCATTTCACGATTTCTTTGTGTCATTTAAGACAATATGCACTTTACTTCTTTATGTTTAGTGATAATCTAGGACAATGTACCATGCACTTAATTAATCAAAAACTAATTTTATTACAACTTCATCTACTCAAACAATAAAAGGTATTATATATTTTAACTCATATCTTCACAGCTATTGCTGTCTAACAAAACACCACAAAACTTGGCAGTTTAAAACAATAAGTTATTATCTCCCCAGGATTCTGGGTTGAGTGGGTTGGTTCTCTGCTAGAACGTCCATTTTGAAGTTGCAATCAGATACTGGCTGGAGTCATCTGAAAACCTATTGGGCTGGATGTCCAAGAATACTTCTTCACTCCCATGTCTAGTGCCGCAATGCTGCTCCATGGGACCTCTCTCTCCAGCAGACAATTATGGGCTTTTTATGTGACCTACAAGTTCTTGACTGAGTTCTCAGCCACTCTACTTGGTGCCATTCACTGAGAAAGAATTTTCTGCAGATTTCCTGGACCTACTTGAGGAGCTGGGAGGTTAATTTCTAGCTAACTCACACAGAATTGTGTTGTCCCTTACATTCCCTGGTTTATTCAGAGTTCTTCTGAATCCTCACCTTTAGGGGCCTTGTAGTTTATCTCCTGTTGTCCATGAAACACAGAGCCATGAAAGTTGATACAGCATTGTTTTTTTATTTCCTTTGACTAATACTCTGGTAAAGAAGCTACTTCCTTCTGCCTTATTTTTCTAATTACTGTTTTTATTTGTGTATGTGTGTCTGTGGTATATATATGCAGTTCTTTAATGCATGAAAGAAAAACTTAGATCCACATGCCTATAATCTGTTTCCAAGTCTGTCTATCTATCTATTCAACTAGCTCTGTGTGTTGGTTATGATACCTCATCTGCCATGTTTCCAGGCACTGAAGTCTCTGTCATGTTATTTTCACATTACTAACTTAAATTAATCTTGATAATACATATATTTTTAATTTTAGGAATGCTGTTTTTATAGACAGAATAGTTGTATATCAGAGAAGCTAACTTACCCAAGGTACATGTTCTTAGTTGACTGATCCCACACGGCAACCCCTGGCCCTCTCACGGAAAAATCTAAGTGGTTTTCCTCAACCACATTGTTTTTGATTTTTCACTTCTAGAACATCTTAAAACTTTAATCAAAGCCGAAGTGGTAAGGCTTCTCTGTAATATAAAATAATTCTAAACAGATAAAAATATTATTTTCAGAACAATGGTTCCAGATTATATGAAGTAGGGAAAGAGAATTATAATCCCTTTTATTCAAATGTAGTTCATATCTTTATTATGGGTTTTAGGTAACACATATATTCACCTGAGCACTATTCCAGTGTGTGTATATGTGTGTACGTGTGTGTGTGTGTGTGTGTATCCACAAAGCACAGCAGTTTAAAACAACAATTATTTATTTTGCAAATGAATTTGCAATTTCAGCAGGTTTCATCAGGGACAGCTCATCTCTACTCCACGCTTCATCAGTGGAAGTGGCTCAACTGGGAGCTGAAAGATACACTTGCATGATGTGCCACCAAGGACTGAAAAAAATGGCTTTGAATTTGGCCGGGCTCTCAGCTGGGGATGTGCACTAGAAGTCTTGGTTTCTCTCTTTGTCACAGCATGGGGATTATATAATTGCACCAACACAATTACTCTTAAGACATTTCTTAAAATAGGGAATGGGGTAGCATACAGTCACTTGCAATTCTAAAATTCTGGTAGAAACTGTTGCCAGCTCCTTAACTAAGATTCAGTGTGATTCTCTGGGAATTATTCTACATGATTTTTGCCTCTGCTTTCTGAGTCACCCTTGCTCTACCATAAGAAAACTGAGTAGTCACCTCAATCATCTTACTCAGACCAAACTAGTGGTATTTCTGTCAGAAAAACATGCTTGCAAACATTGCGAGTTTTCCGTGAATCTTACTGGAATTTACTCCATTGGACAAAACCCACAACTACCAACCTTGGGCTTCCTGTGACTCTGCTGCACTACAGTGCTCTAAAACATTTTAGTAGTCCTATTTATTTTTAACTAAAGAGAATCTACAACTCTCAAGATTTATAGAAGGTCTTTTGTCTGTATGTTTATTTAAGGTACTGTGTCTTAAATCGTCCTGAAGCCTTAATAAATGATTTTAGAGTCACAACTTGTGTTGGATCTTTGGCCTGAGGCCCTTTCTTAATTTGAGACTTCTTTGCTGAGAGAAAGTTTTATTTTTGAATCCACTGTGTACTGACTCCTTTGTACACAATATATTTTTTTCTTCAGCTCATCTCTCTACTCTTACGTTTTAACATAGGTCATGAAAAGCCAATTAGCATTTTTATATTCTGTCTGGAAGTTTCTTTAACAAATCTTCCCACAGCAACATTTTGCAAATATTTCTTGATGTCTTCTTACGTATTTTATGTTTGATGGTCACATTGGGTCCTTATTTCATTTGAATTTATTTTATCTTCATTATGTGATTTAGGATCTACATTTAGTTTTCAAAAGGTATTATCCCCATCAAAATTAATGATTTCCATTATTTATCAAAAAATACAAATTATGCACGTATCATATGCTATTTAGAAACTCAATCACTCATACTTATTGCCAGAGCCCTAATTTCAGAGCAAAAACACCACTGCAAGTTATGACAGGAGGACAAATACAATTTTTATTTAGTTCACCATATATAAAAACAATCACATAGGAACAATGGAGCCAGATTGGCAAAGTAAGAGCAAAATAACTTGATAACACAAAAAGAAGAATTTAAATGGGATGAACAAAATAGCAAAACAATATTTTAGAAATGTAACCTGTATCCAGTTTGGTTGCTGCCCTTTTGGCAAATTATGCTCAGCACTGATATCACATAAAATGTCTCTCCAGCCACCTCCTCAAGGCACCCTTGACTTCTTTATTTCTCACACTGTATATAAGGGGGTTCAAGACAGGTGTGAAGATGGTATAAAACACTGAGACCACCTTATCATGGTCCTCTGAATCGTTAGATTTGGGCCTCATGTAGATGAACATGATGGTGCCATAGAAGAGTCCCACAACCACCAGGTGAGAGGAGCAGGTCTTAAAGGCTTTTTTTCCCAGCTCCAGCTGACCGCATGCAGAGCACTGCAGCCAGGATAAGGCTGTATGAGGCCAAAATGAGAGACAAAGGGATCAAGAGCATCAGAATGCAGCAGACATACATGAAAAACTCAAAAATCGTGGTGTCAGCACAGGCAAGGCGTACCAGTGATGGTGCTTCACAGAAAAAGTGATTGATTTCCCGTGAGTGACAGTAAGGGAAGCTCAAAGTGGCACCAGCCTGCATCAGCCCATCGATCCCTCCCAGGAGCCAGGAACCTGACGTCACGAGTAAACAGAGCTTCTGACTCATGAGAATGGGGTAGCACAGTGGGTGACATATGGCCACATAGCGGTCATAAGACATGGCCGTTAAGAGGAAGCATTCACTCCCTCCCAGAGTGAGAAGCAGGAAGATCTGGACTCCACAGCCAGTGGGAGAGATAGACCTAGTGTCCCTCAGGTAGTTGGCTGCCATTTTGGGAACGATGGTGGAGACCAGCATCATGTCCATGAAAGAAAGCTGGCTAAGCAGGAAGTACATGGGCATGTGGAGTTGAGGGTCCACATGAATGAGAATGATCATAAGGGTGTTGCCCATCAGTGAGGTGATGAAGATCATAAGCACCATGGCAAACAGGAATAGGTGGATCTGTGTGTGGTTAAAGGCCCTAGAAGAATGAAGTTTATTCCTGTTGTGCCGTTTGCATTGACCATGGCTCTACTGGTGCCTGAAAGATGTAAAATGATGCAGAAATAAGATTTGTTTAAAAGGAAAAAAAAAAAAATTTTTTTTTTTTTTTAAAGGAAGCTTGTACATATCTTTATGAAAACTTGATCAAATGACTTGGGAAATCTCAGACTTGGAGGGCTAATTGCTACTTTAATCTTTCACTTACAAACAAGATTTTTGCCATAGCATACTACTATCCATCTCTGCTGTTACTATACATTATTTTTTATTCACACAAAATTAGATAACATACATGTACAGTAGTACAACTTACACCTCTATTGTTTTTTAATAATTTGTCAGTATGCCACACGTAATTTACTCATGGTGTTAAGAAATATTACTTATGCAATCCGAGTTCTTTACACTTTGGGTATTTCTATATTGAAGGAAATTCAGATTTATGCACTTTAGTAGGTATTGAGGTGATATGCCTATAGTTATTACTTTTGCATGTGTTTTAGATATTTGCTTAATGGATTCTCACATGATTTTCTTCAATATCAAGACAAATAAATTACAACTGATAAAACTAAGTTTGATGGGGAAAAAACAAAAGCAAAAATTCTCTATTCCACACTTACATGCAGCCTGTGCTCTAAACACACTAGGCTTTCAGCCACCACAGATACTACTGTACCCGTCGCCATATCATTTATATTATCATGACTTGCTTTCCTGATCATGGTGCCTACATCTCATTAAGTTTAGAACCCCCTCAACATTTAAACTTTTATGTATTATGTTCTCAAACAATGCTGCTGATTTTAATTTAATATATAATATATCCATTCTAAGGGAGCCCTGGTGGCACAGTGGTTAAGCTTTCGGCAGCTAACCAAAAGGTTGGCAGTTCAAACTCACCACCACTCCTTGGAAACTCAATGAGGCAGGTCTACTCTGTCCTATAGGGTCAGAATTGACTTGACAGCACAGGTGTTTGGGTTTTATCCATTCAAAAAAGTTAATAATTTCATAAATGAACATAATTTGTATTGCATGCAATTTTCACATAAATTTGGACATCAATAATCTTCTACTTCTAAAAGTAGAAGACAAAAACTAATCCATTGATTATGACTTATCCAAATGATATTCTCATATAATGAACCCGAGGTCCAACATCTCCCACAGGTAAAATATACAGGTACTCATTCACTTTCAGAATAGCTCCTCTTTTCACTAGAACCTATAACTTCCGTTTCTTTTACGTCTAAGTATTTTTGGTGGTAGGAATGGATGCACATGTAAATGGATTCACCTATTATACTTAGGTAGGTGGTGTCTTTTGCTCACAAATTCAAATTGTCAGAGAGAGCTGTGAATTCAGGATTACCAACAGTATTATGTTTGGACTTCATTCATAATCTGTGGTATAGTAAATTCTTTTTTAGTTTTTCTGTAATTTATTTGGAAAACATTGCAAATTTTGTGAATGGTCTATGATCTTCACATCTTTAATACATATTAAAATTTTTTGATTCTTAGTATATACCAACATTGACTTTCATATCAATAAAATATGTAGGTGTTCCATTTTTCAAAATTGATATAAATATGCTATAATAGTGAGCATATCATTCTTTTATGCTTTGTTCCCTCAAATATATATATTTTGAGTGAAATATATATATATTCAGTTTAATATATTTTTAACTACTGCCAAATTTTATTACATCATATATATGCAATTTATATATATAAATATAGATGTATATATATATAATGTTTATTTAAGAATACTTAGCTTCTTTCCAATCTTTTGTTAATATAACCCATATCCTTGTGCATGTGGCAATATTTTCTCAAGTAAATATTTCACTAGAATATTTTGGGTTTAAGATAATTGCATCTCCACCTTTTACACTCCAGTCAACTGTCAATTTGTGTGATAATTCCTCCACATATTTTACTGTTAGATGCGATAATTAACAGCAATCATGTAAGTGTGAAAATAAATTTAAATTGCATGTCACTTAAGTTACATGGCAGAAACTCTTTTAATCTATTCATTGACCTCTTGGATTTCTTCTGCAAACTGTGAATATCTCTAATTCATGGTTTCTAGATTGTTTGGCTTTTTCTTAATAATTTAAAGAATTTCCCATGTATTTTGTAATTTATATATTTAATTATATATTTAATTTATATATCTTTATAACTTGTTATTTATATGCATTGTGAATATCTTCTCCAGTTGATTTTATATATTTGACATTTTTGTTATTTTGGACTGAAGTTTTGCATTTTATATTACATATATTTGGGATACTTATATGATATTAATAATTTAATATTAATGTTCTGCATTTCATTAATAGGCTACCATTTTAAACAATTTCAATGTTATTTGGATCAAACAACTTGTTATTGGTATATAAGTTGTTTGAATCTATGATCATTGTTGATTTAATATTACATTGTACTGTCTTTGCATGCATGAATATTAAACATATTAAACTCACAAAATGTATTGCTATAGTTCATCTTTTAATTTGTAGTCTCTGATTTTTTTTTTTTAAACAAAAGAGGGATAATCAGTGTTCTTAAAGGCCACTAAAACAGGTGTAAAGTAGTCTGTGTCTGTAGATTTTTTTTTTTTTTTAATAATGTATTCACTTTCCTATTAGTTTCAGGTAAGCTGTGTTTTCCTATTACTTTTTAAATTCATATGACTTTCTATTTTTAAGGAAACATTTTCCTTTTCTAATCTATTTTCTTTGTTAGCGTTTCTCACTGCATTGGGTGGATGGACAGGTCTGTGTCTCTGGCTGCCGCTGAACTGGAGGTCCTGACACGCAAAGTTCATTCACTTAAGCCGGCCCTGGATCAGGGCATACTGGGTATAGACATACGAGTTACGAGTTGCTTAAATAACATGAAGACTAGGAGTCAGAACTCTAAAGACCTGTCCATATTTTGTTCACAAATACGTGTTATATTTGGGGAAGGTCACTTACTTTCCTATGAGCCACTCTCCTTGTTTCTAGACTGGGAAAATTCGCAGACTTTGGTAGACAGCTGTACTGGAGCACTGGTTTCAATTGTTTCCATCTGGCTCATTCTCTGCTTCCGCGATTTGATAACCACCTGCTAAGGCCCTGAGCTTAAGGGCAGCTTTCCAATGTTTCTCAGATGCCAAGATTCAATGAATATGATTTTGAAAGTCTTCTGTAGATTTAAATTTAAGATGAAATTATTTTAAATTAACTGTATTTGAAAATATTATCATATCAGGCAATTTATTTGCTGGACAAACAGTTCATATAATGTGAAATATATGTATATTTCACATTTAATCAGTATAAATTACGAAGTTCAGAAAAGTTACATGACTAATCTAATAATAAACATTTAAACTGGTAGCTGTATTCATCTGAAGATTGTCTGAACATAGAAGTACATATTTAATGGCCAGGTTTCTGGAGTTTGAATACCTATGCCACTGTTTAGTAGTTGGATAAATTTGAGCAATATGCTTAAACCTCAGTTTCATTATGTGCAAAATGAGATGACATAATAGTATCTACTATAGGATTATTTGATAACTACAAAATAAAATGTATATAAGTACATTGGAGAATGCATGCACAAGAAGATAGCTCTAAAAAGTTATTGATTATTATCATTATTATATTGTTATTGGCCATACATAGATGTTTCCTACCAAAATATTTTGAAAGTAAAATTAGTATTTTCCCATAACTCACATGTAATGTAATGTTACTTATTTCATACCAAAGAACAAAAATATCATTACGTATCAGTCTTCATTTTTCTGCATAAGTGACATGTTTTCTGTGTTCCTTGAGATTTTTCTGTCTGCCCTCTGTCTGTCTACCTTCTATGAATTTATTTTGAACATAGAGGAAACACTCATGACCATGGTAAATTTAATTATTCCAAGGCTATTAGGTTACTTGATTATTAATTTTATAATGTGTTCTCATGCCTTTAATATTCAATGTGTTATAAGAATTGTAATAGATACCATGAAACTTGCCACAAATTCAATAATGTCTCAAAATTCAATCAAAATTTTTTAAAATAGCAGGTAAAAAGAGAAAATATTATCCGTATTTCACATCAAAAAGGCAGTTGTTCCCAAGTGAATTCAATTCTGTGTAATTCCACCCTACCAAAGTACAAGAGGGTATGTAGGTCAGATAAACTTCTAACTATCTCTCTATGTTCTGTACAATTTAAAAGAGGGTAAAAACGTATTCCCATTTATTTTCTAGTTGTATAAAGTGGGTAATTGCAGAAAGCTCAGAGTACTTTTAGATCCATTGTCACATTTTTCTGTCTACCTTAATGTGGTGTTCCCAGAATTAGCAAAGCTTCCCCTTTCTCAAAGGTACACTCTGTGTTACATACCCACCTGTCCAATATTCTGGCCTGGCACTAGTATGTTCATTTCTTCAATTCAATCCAAAACAATTCCAAGCCAAAATGACTCTTACTTCACATCTGCATGATATAGATGGAGTAACTCAGACATAACAAGGATTTTTATAACTGTAGTAAACAATGTCCCAAGTCCTATATTAACCCTGGATGTGCATTTCCTCATGGAATGTCACAACAATTAAATGAGGTAAACTGTCACTGTTTCAGATTTGCAGATGAAGGACTGGAGGGTTAGATTAATTTATTTTTCCCTGGTCTCAAAAGTAGGAAGCATGGGTCCAAAATCCTGGTCATGAAAGTAAACTCCCCACAGTTATTTTGGGCTTGCCAGCCAGTTTTTTGTTCCAATTATTATCTTAATAATGACAAAACTTTTTGAATAAAACAGACAACATAAATAAAGAAAAAAAAACTTTTTGAATAAAACAAACAGCATAAATGAAGAATGGACCCTCAAACACATCGCTGTTGTTAGATGCCATTAAGTCACCTAACACACGGCTACCCCGGGCAAAATGCTGCCCAGTCCTGCGCCATTCCCATAATCGGTTGTTGATCGGACTATTGCCATCCATCGGGTTCACTTTGGCTGACTTTTCAGAAGTAGATCGCTAGCCTTTTCTTCCTAGTGCATCTCAGTCTGGAAAATCTGCTGGAGCTCACTGGAGCAACTGTGAGTTCTGTGAAGTTAGGCACCTCTCTTATAAACTGTGTGTCTCAGGTTAGTGTATTTAAAATGGGTAACTGTTAAATTATTTATATTTAGTATGTTATCACACATAAATTTTATCTCTACACAAACTTTTTCCCAAAGAGAAATTCATGAATAGAGAATTTAATAGAATCAGATACATGCATCCATTTACCTTAGAGTCAGAGTGTTAACCAAGACTCAACTTTCCTAAAAGCTTAGTACAGATCGTCCCCGACTTAAGACATGTTTGAGTTACAACGAACTTCCCTATGACTATCCTTTTTTTTATGTTTGTACATCTTATTATTAGTAATATGTACTACATATAACGTTGTAGCACGTAATTTGTTGATGTTATCATTCTCTTGCCAATCCCAAAGACAAATAAAGATTGGATTTATAAAGGTACTGTTAATAGGAGACAAAAATAATGAATATTTTTTAAAAAATTAGATATTCTACTTATATCAGAGCTGACTTATGACAGAGTCTTCAGAATGGAACCCTGTCTTACACTGGGAAATACCTGTAATATTATTTTCATAATTACAATTTGATAAAGATACATTAGTGCAATATAATCATGAAAGGATGTTTTTTCTCACTGGAAATTAATACATAGTTTAAACGAAATTTTTATAATTTCTATGCATTCAAACATTATACACTCAATGTCTCTTTATGATATTCATTACCGGTAGGAATGCAATGAAGATTAATCTCAGGGTAAAAGTGAAAAATCCTTTATTAGTCAATTTGCCAATATGGAGTGAGAGCCAGAGAGCTAGTCTTGTCCCTTGAAGTATTGCCATACCTTGTGGATATCGTTCTAAAATATGACTAAAAAAGAAGGGCTGGGAGGAGACCCTGTAAACACAAAGGGCTTATTTTGCAAGGTTTTCCACAATGTGCATCCTGAACTATTGTAGAACTAATAAATTTCCCATGGAACACAATATAACAGCTGGAACACTCTTAGATATCATGCTAATCGTATAAACAATATTTTTCAAATTGTAAAAAATGTATATGGAAGAATATAAAAGGAATAGTTATGATGTTATCAAGTGCAATCCAGGTGCTTTAATTTCTGTGCTTTCCAAATAGTATGATTGTGATATAGTTTTTTAAATTACAGAAATTAAGCGGGCCACAATAGCGCGTACCATCCCCGGTTGTAAGCACTCAGTCTAGGAGTCGTAGCACTAACCTGCATCAGAGGAGCCACTGTGCAGGAGGTGCGGAATACTCTAAGCCTCTGGTTCCCAGATCACCGTTCGGATCCCCACCAATGCCTCTGTTGCCGGTATAAAATACAAGGCACCTGGCTAAAGCCTTAGGGATTCCTGAGCTTCAGGCTGCAGAAACGCTCGTGGGAAAGCATTCGGAAGAATACAGATGACCACATGCTCTCCTCATTTATCACCTCCATACAGGATTATTTTAAAATTTCAGGATATTTGATCTCTGAAGATAATGACCTGTTTTATCAACATGCTAAAGTCAGGATGTGATTATTTTGAATATGATGCTTGCCTTATAATATTATTAGTATTAAATGAGATACGATACATAAAGCACTTAACTCATACCTAGAAAATATACTTAGTCCACAATCCTGTTAACCTAAACTTTCACAATAACTAATGTGTCAAGAAAGAGCTGGTAATGATGTGGGGAATAGAGTGGACTTCTAGACATGTCTTACCCAACAAAAGGCCATGACCGAATTGAACTTTTCCAGTCTTGAAACTTTCTAGTTATATATTTTGGGCCTGTTATATAACCTCTCTGAGCATCAGTTTAATCATCTGTAAAAGGGGCATAATAATGCCTCTTCCATAGGATTATTTTTAGGGGCTACTGTATAGAATAAGGAGCCCTGGTAGTGCAGTCGTTAAGAGTTCAGCTGCTGACCAAAACGCCAGCAGTTCAAATTCACCAGAAGCTCCTTGGAAACTCCATGGGGCAGTTCTACTCTGTCCTATTGGGTCGCTATGAGTTGGAATAGACTTGATGACAATGGGTTTGGTTTTGGTTTTGGGTATGGAATAAATATAAAGAACCAGATCTATCAAATAAGTATAATTTCATTATCTCCTTTCTTCTCTGCTTTAGCTGAATATGTTGACTTATGAACTGACGTACAGTAATGAGAGTTTTTTTTTTTAATGTCTTTATCTTGCAACAGAAAACAGTAAAAATCAGTTGCCATTGAGTTACGTCTGACTCATGGCAACCCTGTGTGTGTCAGAGTGGAACTGTGCTCTGTAGAGTTTTTAATGGGTGATTTTTCAGAAGTAGATCACCAGGTCTTTCTTCCGAGGTGCCTTTGGGTGGACTTGAACCTCCGTCTTTTCAGTTAGCATCTGAACATGTTAACTGTACCACCCAGGGGCTCTGCTCCAGGAGATTATACAGTATAACTATTTGCACCACTCAGGAGCTCCAATATGGGAGGTTATACGATGCTGTGCTACATAATCAAAATATAATAAGCATTAACTAATTGATTTGTTACAGCTCTGCTTATGAACTGGTTAAGGGTTAAGAAAAGGGGCTGAATTATTGCCGTGCAATGAATCACTTTTATATGGCTTTTCTAGCCCTGGTCTTGTAATTTCACAAAATGATTTTCTGGGCCAAAATTTTGCAAGGTATTAGTAAATTTACTACAAAACTAGTGGATTGAAAATTCACTTAATGGGATTGTGCCCTTTGTGGTCCAACTAGGAGATTGGTTGCTGTTCCTATTCTGTTAGGCTTATATAAGGGCCAAATCCACAGAGGTTCTGGGGCCCCTCACTACCATCAAAAAGAGCGTAGAGTGGAGTGCATCCTTTGGACCCAGGGTCCCTGCATTGAGAACTCCCTATATTAAGAAGAGAGAGTTGTAACAGTGAAGACAGGGATGGTGGGCTTGCTGGTCCATAGAGAGAGAACTGAGTGTCTTTGTGCAGGGTTGTGCCTCCTACTAAAGTACTGCAACAGTTGTACCTGCGGGACAGAGACCTGAGTGTGGCTGGTGTAATTTGCTTCCTTCCCCCTTTGGGCATCGTGGTGGGAACAATAATTCCCTCATGCAGGGTAGGCCTTGGTATCACGGCAGCAAGACAGAGAACCACTCTGGCCTGGGTAGCATGGTAGGAGGCAGCAGCATAGGTCAAAAAGGGCCCAGTGGCAGAGACTCAGGAGATCCTGTGCAGGGGTCTTTCCATTAGTGAAGCAAGGCCCAGTGAGGCCCAGGGGCAGAGCAGAAGCCTCGGAAGCCATGCAGGTGTCCCGGCTAACATGGTGGCAGCCAGAGGCAGTGGTGACATGAAGACAACATTTGACCAGAAACACAATGTGCCAGTACAGTGATATTAGAAAGAATATGAGTAGTTTGGAGAAGAATAAGCAGATCTGCTTTGAGAATTTGTTTTACTGTTTACTGTTTGCTTTCTAGAAATAATAATAGTGGCTTTCACTTTGCCAATATTGTGTAAATGTCTTGATCACAGATGGCCGTAGCACTCATGGAATGGTTGATGCCAGTGGTTGTACATGCCTCATTCCTAGTTGTCTGGTAGTTTGAGGCACATCCTGTTTGCATGTGCAATGTGGTTAGATAGACAAACCACACAATTATATAATTATACTAGGATTGTCAAACCAATCTATGAAGGGATATTTGAATTTTATTTCCCAACAGGCATATATCTATGGATATAGTCAATAATATGAGAAAAAAGAAAGTGAAAGTAGAAATATAAGTCAAATTCTGGTAACCCTGAATAAATTAATTAAAAGAGAAAATAATAATATTAAAATCAATAACAAAAATCAGGACAGTTAATATTTATTGAGTTATTAATTTCTGACAAAACAATAATAGTAGGAGACTTCAACACACCACTTTTGGTGAAGGACAGGACATCCAGAAAGAAGCTCAATAAAGATACGGAAGACCTAAATGCCACAATCAACCAACTTGACCTCATAGGCATATACAGAACACTCCGCCCGACAGCAGCCAAGTATACTTTCTTTTCTAGTGCACATGGACATTCTGTAGAAGACCACATATTACGGCATAAAGTAAGCCTTAGCAGAATCCAAAACATTCAAATATTACAAAGCATCTTCTCTGACCATAAGGGCATGAAGATGGAAATCAATAACAGGAAAAGCAGGGAAAAGAAATCAGACACTTGGAAACTGAACAAAACAAAAGACTGGATTATAGAAGGCATTAAGGATGGAACAAAGAAATTCCAATGAGAATGAAAACACTTCCTGTAAAAACGCTGGGATACAGTGAAAGAAATGCTCAGAAGTCAATTTATATCAATAAATGCACACATCCAAAACGAGGAAGGGGCCAAAATCAAAGAATTATCCCCACAACTTGAACAAATAGAAAGAGAGCAACAAAAGAAACTCACAGGCACCAGAAAAAAAAAAAAACAAATACTAAAAATTAGAGCTGAACTAAAAGAAATAGAAAACAATGAAAAGAATTAACAAGACCAAAAGCTGTTTTTTTTGAAAAAACTAACAAAATTGATAAACCACTAGCCAAACTGACAAAAGAAAAACAGGAGAGGAACCAAATAACCTGAATAAGAAATGAGATGGGCGATATTACAACATACCCAACTAAAATTAAAAGAATCATATCAGATTTCTGTGAAAAATTGTACTCTGACAAATGTGAAAACCTAGAAGAAATGGGTGAATTCCTAGAAACACACTGCCTACCTAAACTAACACAAAAAGAGGTAAAACAGCTAAATAGACCCATAACAAAAGAAGAGATGGAAAAGGCAATCAAACCCCCCCCCCACCCCAAAAAAGCCCTGGTCCGGACAGCTTCACTGCAGAGTTCTACCAAACTTTCAGAGAAGAGTTAACACCACTACTACTAAAGGTACTTCAGAGCATAAAAAGGACAGAATACTACCAAACTCATTCTATGAAGCCACCATATCCCTCATACCAAAACCACATAAAGACACCACAAGAAAAGAAAATTATAGACCTATATCCCTCAGGAACTTAGATACAAAAATCCTCAACAAAATTCTCGCCAATAGAATTCAACAACATATCAAAAAAATAATTCACCATGACCAAGTGGGATTCATACCAGGTATGCAGGGATGCTTCAACATTAGAAAAACAATTAATGTAATCCATGACATAAATAAAACAAAAGACAAGAATCACATGATTTTATCAATTGATGCAGAAAAGGCATTTGACAAAGTCCAACACTTATTCATGATAAAAACTTGAGCAAAACAGGAATAGAAGGAAAATTTCTCAACATAATAAAGGGCATTTATATAAAGCCAACAGCAAACATCACCCTAAATGGAGAGAGCCTGAAAGCATTCCCACTGAGACTGGGAACCAGACAAGGATGCCCTTTATCACCGCTCTTACTCAACATTGTGTTGGAGGTCCTAGCCAGAGAAATTAGGCTAGATAAAGAAATAAAGGGCATCTAGATTGGCAAGGAAGAAGTAAAAGTATCTCCATTTGCAGGTGACATGATCTTATACACAGAAAACCCTAAGGAATCCTTCAGAAAACTACTGAAACTAATAGAAGAGTTCAGCAGAGTATCAGGATACGAGATAAGCATACAAAAATCAGTTGGATTCCTCTACACCAACAAAAAGAACATTGAAGAGGAAATCACCAAATCAATGCCATTTACAGTAGCCCCCAAGAAGATAAAATAATTAGGAATAAATCTTACCAAAGATGTAAAAGACTTATACAAAAAAACTGCAAAACACTTCTGCAAGAAACCAAAAGAGACTTACATAAGTGGAAAAACATACCTTGCTCATCGATAGGAAGACTTAACATTATAAAAATGTCTATTCTGCCAAAAGGGATCTATACATTTAATGCAATTCCGGTCCAAATCCTAACGGCATTCTTGATGAGATGGAGAAACAAATCACCAACTTCATATGGAAGGGAAAGAAGCCCCAGATAAATAAGGTATTACTGAAAAATAAAAACAAAGTGGGAGGCCTTACTTTCCCTGATTTTAGAATTTTTTTTTTTTTTTTTTTAATACCACCACAGTAGTCAAAACAGCCTGGTACTGGGACAACAACAGATACATGGACCAATGGAACAGAATTGAGAATCCAGATATAAATCCATCCACATATGAGCAGTTGATTTTTGACAAAGGCCCCAAAACAGTTAAATGGGGGGAGAAGACAGTTTTTTTTAACAAATAGTGCTGGCATAACTGGATATCCATCTGCAAACAAGTGAAACAAGACCCATACCTCACTCCATGCAAAAAAATGAGCTCAAAATGTATCAAACACCTAAATATAAAATCTAAAAAAAAGGTAAAGATCATGGAAGAAAAAATAGGGACACTGTTCGGAGCCCTAATACATGGCATAAATAGTATAGAAAACATTATTAAAAATACAAAACAAAAACTAGATAACTGGGAGCTCCTAAAAATCAAAAACCTATGCTCATCCAAAGACTTCACCAAAAGAGTAAAAAGACTACTTACAGAATGGGAAAAAGTTTTCAACTATGACATTTCCAATCAGCGCCTGATCTCTAAAATCTACATGATACTGCAAAAACTCAACTACAAAAAGACAAATAACCCAATTTAAAAATGGGCAAAAGATATGAATAGACACATCACTAAAGAAGACATTCAGGTAGCTAACAGATACATGAGGAAATGTTCACGATTATCAGCCATTAAAGACATGCAGACAGAAACTACAATGAGACTTCATCTCATTCCAACAAGGCTGGCGTTAATCCAAAAAACACAAAATAGTAAATGTTGGAGAGGCTGTGGAGAGATTGGAACACTTATACACTGCTGGTGGGAATGTAAAATGGTACAAGCACTTTGGAAATCAATTTGGGTCTTCCTTAAAAATCTAGAAATAGAACTACCATAGGATCCAGCAATCCCATTCCTTGGAATATATCCTAGAAGAATAAGAGCCTTTACACAAACAGGTATATGCACACCCATGTTTATGCAGCACTGTTTACAATAGCAAAAAGATGGAAGCAACCAAGGCGCCCTAAGAACTTGAGAAATAGTTTAAACTGAGAAGAAAACATTCTTTTGTCATTACCAGAGGGGGGAGCGAGGGAGGGCGGGAAAGGGGTTTAGATAGTAATAGGAACTATTTTAGGTGAAGGGAAAGACAGCACACAATACAGGGGAGGTCAGCACAATTGGACTAAACCAAAAGCAAAGAAGTTTCCTGAATAAACTGAATACTTCAAAGGCCAGCGTAGCAGGGGCAGGGGTCTGGGGACCATGGTTTCAGGCGACATCTAAGTCAATTGGTACAATAAAATCTATTAAGAAAACATTCTGTATCCCACTTCGAAGAGTGGCATCTGGGGTCTTAAACGCTAGCAAGCAGCCATATAAGATGCATCGATTGGTCTCAACCCACCTGGATCAAAGGAGAATGAAGAACACCAAGGACACAAGGTGATTACGAGCCCAAGAGACAGAAAGGGCCACATGAACCAGTGACTACATCATCCTGAGACCAGAAGAACTAGATGGTGCTCGGCTACCACCGATGACTGCCCTGACGGGGAATACAACAGAGAACCCCTGAGGGAGCAGGAGAGCAGTGGGATGCAGACCCCAAATTCTCATAGAAAGACCAGACTTAATGGTCTGACTGAGATTAGAAGGACCCTGGTGGTCATGGCCCCCAGACCTTCTGTTGGCCCAGGACAGGAACCTTTCCTGAAACCAACTCTTCAGACATGGATTGGACTGGAAAATAGGTTGGAGAGGGATGCTGGTGAGGAGTGAGCTTCTTGGATCAGGTGGACACTTAAGACTATGTTGGCATCTCCTGCCTGGATGGGAAATGAGAGGGTGGAGGGGGTTAGAAGCTGGTGAAATGGACACGACAAGAGAGAGTGGAGGGAGAGAGCGGGCAGTCTCATTAGGGGGATAGCAATTGGGAGTATGTAGCAAGGTGTATATAAGTTTTTGTGTGAGAGACTGATTTGATTTGTAAACTTTCACTTAAAGCACAATAAAAATTATAAAAAAAATATTTATTGAGAAATTACTGAGTGAGCTATATCGTTCCTAACAGTCTATTTTGCATGATTTCATCGAAGCAGATTCATGAAGATAATGTTATTTTTAGCTCCCACTGACTTTTGATGAAACTGGATCTTAGTAAAGTTAAGTTACTGCCCAAGGTTAAAACCTTAAAAAGATTAGACTAGGAAAATGGTCTGGTGGTCTACTTCCAATAATTAGCCAATGTAAAACTTACGGATCACAACAGAACACTGTCTCACTCACTTCCTTTGGACAAACCATTAGGAGGGATCAATCTAATGCAGGACCTCATGCTTGGGGAAATACCGGGCCAGAGAGGGTAAGGGAGACCTTTGTTGAGGCAGACTGGCACAATAGCCACTATAGTCATTGCAAATTTGTACTTGTTTAATTAATTATTTTAATACATTTTTTACTGCAGTAGAGATATTTTTAATTTTATTGAAGTTTGTAAACAGATACAGTTAAACAAAAAGTCATAGTAGTACAGTGAGATGAATTAACTCAAAGGGAAGAGAACTGAGTACAAATATCCTAGAAGAAGAAGTAGAATATTTTTTGACATCTGGGAGCTGACCTGGCACTATCAATTAGGTTTTTGTATTGCCAGGAGCTGGCCTTGATGTCTGCCTGTTGAACAGACATGGTTTTACAAAATATCCATACGGAAGATAGGAAAAAGATTCTCCAAAGGTGTCCTTGTCTCAATCCCTGGAATCTGTGAATATGTTAAGTTACATGGCAAAGGAGAATTAAGATTGTACATGGAATTAAAATTGTTAATCAGCTGACCTTAAGAAAGAGTATCCTGTGATTATAATGACATAAAATTAGAAATCAATAACAGAAACAGCAAGGAAAAAAAATCAAATACGTGGAAACAGAACAACACCTTGCTTAAAAACTACTGGATTATAGAAGAAATCAAGGATGGAAAAAATAAATTCATAGAATTAAATGAAGAATGAAAACATGTCTTACCAGAACCTTTGGAAAACAGCAAAAGCAATGCTTAGAGGTCAATTTACAACAATAAATGCACACATTCAAAAAGAAGAAAGTGCCAAAATCAAAACATTAACCCTACAACTTGAACAAATAGAGAGAAACAAAAGTAGCCCTCAGGCACCAGAAGAAAGGAAATAATAAAGGTTAGAGCAGTAATGAATGAGACAGAGAATAAGAAAACAATTGAAAGAGTAGACAATACTAAAAGACGGTTTTTTGAAAAGATCAACAGAATCAATAAACCATTGGTCAAATTGACAAAAGAAAAAACAGGAGAGGAAGCAAATAACCTAAATAAGAAATGGAATGGGTGATATCACAACAGACCCAATGGAAATAAAAAGGATCATAACAGAATACTATGAAAAATTGTACTCTAACAAATTTGAAAATCTAGAAGAAATGGACAAATTTCTAGGAACACACTACTTACCTAAACTAACACAAATTGAGGTAGAAAAATTAAATAAACCCACAACAAAAGAAGAGATTGAAGAGATAATTAAAAAAATAAAAACCACCACCAACAAAAAAGCCCTGGCCCAGACGGCTTCACTGGAGAATTCTACCAAACTTTCAGGGAAGAGTTAACACCATTACTACCAAAGGCATTTCAGGCATAGAAAAGGATGAAATACTCGCAAACTCATTCTATGAAGCCAGCATAACCATGATAGAAAAGTCAGGTAAAGATCCACAAAAAAAAGAAAATTACAGACCAATATCCCTCATGAATATAGACCCAAAAATCCTCAACAAAATTCTAGCCAATAGAATTCAACAACATATCAAAAAATAATTCACCATGACCACATGAGATTCATACCAGGTATGCAGGGATGGTTCAACATTAGAAAAACAATAACGTAATCCATCACATAAATAAAACAAAAGACAAGAACCACATGATCTTATCAACTGATGCAGAAAAGGTATTTTAAAAAGTCCAAAACCCGTTCTTGATAAAAACTCTCAGTGAAATAGGAATAGAAGGAAAATTCCTGGACATAATAAAGGCCATTTATACAAAGCCAAGAACCAGCATCATCCTAAATGAAGAGTCTTAAAGCATTCCCCTTGAGAAGGGGAACCAGACATGGATGCCCTTTGTCACCACTCATATTCAACATTGTACTGGAGGCCCTAGCCAGATCAATAAGGCAAGAAAAAGAAATAGAGTGCATCCAAATTGGTAACGAAGAAGTAAAAGTATCCCTATTTGCAGATGATATGGTTTTATACATGGAAAACCCCCCAAAATCCACAAGAAAACTACCACAACTAAAATAGAAGATTTTGCAAAGTATCAGGATATAAGATAAACATACATAAGTCAGTCAGATTCCTCTGCACCAAAAGAGAGAACTTCCAAGAGGAAATCACCAAATTAATACCATTATAATAGCCCCCAAGAAGATAAAGTATTTAGGAATAAATTTAAACAGAGATGTAAAAAACCTACACAAAGAAAACTACAAGACACTATTACAAGAAATCAAAAAAGACCTAAATAAGTGGAAAAACATACCATGCTGATAGACAGGAAGACTCAACATTATGAAAATGTCAGTTCTTCCCAAAGTGATCTACAGATACAATGCAATCTCAATCCAAATTCCAATGACAACTTTTAGCATGTTGGAGAAACAAATCACAAACTTCATATGGAAAAGGAAGAAGTGCCAAATATGTAAAGAATTACTGCAGAAGAACAAAGTGGGAGGCCTCACACTACCTGATGTTAGAACCTGTTATACCACCATGATAGTCAAAACAGCCTGGTACTGGTACAACAGACACATAGACCAATATAACAAAATTGAGAACCCAGACGTAAATCCATGCACCTTTTTTTTTTTTTTTTATGAGCAGCTGATAGTTGACAAAGGCCCGAAGTCCATTAAATGGGGGAAAAGACAGTCTTTTTAACAAGTGGTGCTGGCATAACTGGATATCTGTCTGCAAAAAAATGAAACAGGACCCATACCTCACATCATGCACAGAAACTAACCCAAAATGATCAAAGACCTAAATATAAAACCTAAAATGATAAAGATCACGGAAGAAAAAATAGGGACAATGCTAGGAGGCCTGATACACGACATAAACAGAATACAAACCATAACCAACAATGCAGAAACATCAGAAACTAGATAACTGGGGTCTGCTAAAAATCAGTTATGCTCATGAAAAGAGTAAAAACAGAACCTACAGATAGGGAAGAAATTTTTAACTATGACATATCTGGTAAGGGTCTAATCATTAAAATCTACAAAGTACAGCAACACCTCAACTACAAAAAGACAAAAAAAATTAAAAATGGGCAAAGCATATGAACAGACACTGCACCAAAAAAGATATTCAGGTGGCTAATGTACACATGAGGAAATGCTCATGATCATTAGCCACCAGAGAAATGCAAATTAAAACAACAAAGAGATGTCTTATCACCCCAATAACACTGGCACTAATCCAAAAAAAGGAAACCCTGGTGGTGTAGTGGTTAAATGCTGTTAACCAAAAGGTCGGCAGTTGGAATCCACCAGGCGCTCCTTGGAAACTCCACAAGGCAGTTCTACTCTGTCCTATAGGGTCTCTATGAGTCAGAAATGACTCAATGGCGATGGGTTTGGTTAATCCATAAAACACAGAATAAAAATGTTGGAGAGGTTGTGGAGAGATTGGACTCTCATGCACTGCTGGTGAGAATGTAAAATGATACAATCACTTTGGGAAACAATCTGGTGCTTCCTTAAAAAGCTAGAAGTAGAAATTCCATAAGATCCAGCAATCCCACTCATAGGAATATACCCAAGAGAAGTAAGAGCAGTCGCAGGAATAGACATATGCATATCATGTTCATGGGAGCACCATTCACAACAGCAAAAAGATGTAAACAACCTAAATGCTCATCAACAGACGAATGGGAAACAAATTATGGTACAGACACACAGTGCAGCCTACTGACGGAGCCCGGTTCTACTCCGACACCCAACGGGTCACTGTGAGTTGCGTTTGATTCTACTGCAACTGGTGGTGGTTTTGTTTTATATGAAGATATAGCTGTAGCTATGTTGTTGTTGATGTCTTGCGCTGAATGTTGTTGAGAGCAGTTGCTATTTTGTTGGCTTCTACTCAAAGTAACCTAATATATAAGAGAAAGAAATTTTCCCTGGTCCCATGCCATCCTAATGATTGTTGGTATGTTTGAGTCCATTGTTGTTGTTATTGGGTCAATCCATCTTTTTGAGGGTTTTCCTTTATTTTTGTGATCTTCTACTTCACCTAACAGGACTTCTTTTCCTAGTGATCGGTCTTTCCAGATAGTGTGTCCAAAGTAAGTAAGATGAAGTCTTGCCATCCTCATTCCTAAGGAACTTTTCACTGTTTTATTGTAAGACTGATTTTTTTGTTCTTTTGTTAATCCATGGTACATTCAATATTCTTCACCAACACCACACCTCCACGCATCAGTACTTCTTCTGCCTTCTTTTTTCATTGTCCAGTTTTCACATTCACAGAGGCGAACAAAAAGACCACAGTGTTCAATAGAAGTAGGGAAAAGAGATATCCTTGCCGTGTTCCTGATTTTATGGCAAAATCTTTCAGTCTTTCACCATTGAGTATAATGTTAAGTGTTGGTTTTTCACAACTGTCCTTTATCATTTTAAGGAAGTGTACTGAGGTGAAGGAAATTCAGAGCTATATGACAGTATTGCACAACAAGCTATTTAATGGGGCCAACACATTGAAAGTCACATGCAAGGGGGTGGTCCCTGTAGCAGAAGGTCTTCCAGAGGCTAGAGTCACAGGTAGCATCAGAAGGAGAAGAGAGCAAGAAAGCTCCCAGGGGTGAGAAGCGATATCCTCCTGCAGCCAGGCGAAAAGTCTCTGGGTCAGAGAGCTCTAAAAGCAGCGGCATCTTAGGGTCTTTATAACTACACGAATTTATCTTTTTTTTTTTTTTTAGGACTAGCAGAAGTTGAGTCCAGTTTTGCAGGGTATGTAAAACAGGCAGGTCCTAAGTGGCTAAAAATCTGCTTATTTGGGCTATTTTTAAATCAGTTGGACATGTACAAGTTTGAGTTTCATGCCAGTTTTTTTTTTTTTTTCCATATAATACGCCTCAGCTTACTTGAAGAAGTAAATAACTTGGGGCTAATACACAGAGGCCATTTTTGACTCTCACACAATAGGAAGTTCCCTTTTATTCCTGATTTTTGAGTGTTTTTTTGTTAAACGCTTTTTTCTGCATCAGTTGATAGATCATCCCCCTCTCCCTACATTCTATTAATGTGTTGCATTACACTGATTGACTTTTATATGTTGAGCTACTACTCCTGCACTTGTGGGATAAAGCACACAGGGTTACGGCATATGGTCCTTTTAATATGCTGCTGGATTGGAGTTTTACCGTTTTGTTGAGGATTTCCATAGATATTTCTATGCAATATTTTCTTCTGATGGCTTTGTCTGGCTAAATATCAGGATGCTGATAGCATCATGGATTGAGTTACAAATTATTCCTTCCTTTTAGTTTTTGGAAAAGTTTGAGAAAGATTGATGTTAATTTCTATTTGATGCCTTCTTTATAATTTCTTTGTCATTATTGATATTCTCTATTCGTTGAGACATTCTCCTGTTTTCCTTTAGGTCTTTGACCATGTTTAACACAGTAGATTTAAGCGATTTGCCTAGCAATTCTATGTCATTGGTTCTTCAGGGACTGCTTTCACCGATTTTTTTTTTTTTTCCTGTGAATTGGTTGTACTTCCTGTTTCTTGGCATGCCTAGTATTTTTACCAAACACTGGGCTTTGTGAATTTTATGTGTTAACTCTGAAAAGCAGATTCTCCAGCCTACCTAGTGCTTGCTGTTATTGTTGAGGGCTGCGGTCATCTGTTTAGTGACATGTCCAAACTATTTATTTGTTTGTATGTATTTATTATTTTGCATAGACTGTTTTCTTTGCCATGTGTGGTCACTGAAGTCTATCTTCAGTTATTTTAGTGGCCAACCAGTGACCTGATAGAGACCTTTTTTGGAGTCAAAAAGAGAAGAAAAAGAAAACTAAAAACCCTTTCCTGGTCATTGAAGATTGCCTCTGAATTAGGTACTCTTTCAATGCTTAGCCAGGCCACCTACAACTGGGCCTTAGTCTACACCTCCGTTTGTGCAGAGCCCAAAGATCTGCCAGAGGCTCAAACCTAGGGTCCTCTCAGGTCTTGTCTGAGCATGCATTCAACCTGGGTATGTACATTGGATCTCTGATCCTTCAGTACATTCAGTATCTCTACAAACAGTTTATTCTCCCATGCATCTGCCTCGTCAGCCTCTTCTTTTCCAGGCTATCAGGTTTGTCTGCTTCTTTCCCTGTTCTCCATTACTTACCTAAGCTGGTTATGGCATTATATGTCTTTAAGGCTTTTGACAGACAGATACCACCTGGGAGCCACTCATGTCTGAGAGGAGTAAAGCCAAGGCCTATCTCAGAGCAGGTATCTCTGGAACTACCAGATTGGTCAAAATAAACAACAACAACATTTTTAGAAAAAAGATCTGTCTTGTCCACACCCTGGCACCAGCAAGCCACACCAGGAATGTGGGCTGCTGTCTTCATGGCAGCTGCCAAGTGGAGAATGGGGGATAGTAGGTGAATAAACAAAAATGCCACCATTTTTCATCAAAATTCAACAGCATCTTTTCTCATGAAGCACTTAATGTTTATTCTGTCAGTTTTTTTTTCCCACTTATTCATTGCTTCAGGGAAACCCTGGTGGCCTAGTGGTTAAGTGCTATGGCTGCTAACCAAAGGGTCGGCAGTTCAAAGTCTCCAGGCGCTCCTTGGAAACTCTATGGGGCAGTTCTACTCTGTTCTATAGGGTCGCTATGAGTGGGAGTGGACTCGACGGCATTGGGTTTGGTTTTTGGTTTTTTTCATTGCTTCAGTGGAGGGAACGAATCCTATACCTTCTTAACACACCGTTTTCTGTAACATCCCCTCTCCTGATGTTTTTAAGTGGCCTTTCTCTTATTTCAGAAACACTGGTGGCATAGTGGTTAAATGCTATGGCTGCTAACCAAGAGGTCAGCAGTTCGAATCCACCAGACGCTCCTCGGAAACTCTATAGTGCAGCTCTACTCTGTCCTATAGGGTCGCTATGAGTCACAATTGACTTGACGGGAGTGGGTTTGGTTTTCTGGTTTTCTCTTATTTCAGTATTTGCTTGGTTGCTGTAAATATTTTAAAACTTTCTAAATTTCTAAAAAAGTTGATTCTAACACTTTTTGCTTTGTCGTTTTTCTGTGCAGGAACAGGCCCTCCACAGAAGCTATCTGAGGCTATCAACTTGGTCATTTTCACTGACATTATCCACATCTCATTTTTTTAAAATATACACGGATATACAATTGATCCAATAACTTTCACTGAAATGTGTATCCTTTTATCATTCCCCATACAAGCACCTGACATATGTGACTCATCATTGTACACATATGTGTGCATCTGAATTATGTATTCTCTTCCATTGGTCTATAATTATATCAATACAATTTTTTAATATCACATAGAATGATGCATCTCATTTTATTATTTTTAAAATTCCCTTTGAGCTATTACTGTTTTTTGCATCATTTTATATAAATTCTATAGCCAACTTGTAAATTAAACACACACACATGCACACACTGATGGGATTCTAATGGGGATTATATTGAATTTATGTAATAATTGAAATGATTTATTTTTTCATTGTTCAGTATAATTCATGGATAATGCACTTAAATATGATTGTTTCATTACAAGTAAGTATGGGTAGCAGCTAGGGGGAGGCATGAGGAATCTTCTCAAGTGCTAATAATATGTTACTACTTTCATATAGGTTTGTTCAATTTGCGATAATCTATCTGATTAGTTGTGAATGTACTGTATATGGATTTCTTTATTCTGTATAACTTACACAAATCATCCTTCAAATTGCTATTTACTTAAAAAGTGTTTGTTAGCTATAGCTATTGAAGTTTAGGCATCGTGTTTAGTCAGGTTTAGGCTCTATTGGAACTCAAAAGCATGAAAATGGTCAAAAATACTACAAAAATTAATTACAATAATAAAAGATCAAGGATGTATAAAACTCTAAGGCCAAGATCAAGAAGCTGGGGTGGAGATTACCTGAAACTTGAAGCTAGCAACTGGACATGCAACCATATACTTCACTGACTGATGTGGTCTGCAGATGTGAACTTTCATGCAATCTGTCTGTGTGAAAAATATTTAAATATGTTAAAATTCATTAAATTTGAATGTACATTTATTAAAATATGGATTTATTATTTTCATTTTTGATAGTAAGTATAAATTAGAATTTCAAACTTTATGTAAAACACAAATGGTTTACACACTTAGGTAATTTCACCACCAATTCCATTCGTAGATATATACAAAATACAAACTCTTGTTTATGGGAGACAGGAGACAAATGCAACAATGTTTATAAGTGCATTGTATATAATAGTAGACAACTAGAAATAAAACAAGCATCTATCAGCAACAACACCAACAACAAAAAATGGATAAATGTGTAGTATAGTCTTAAAATAGAATGCCATTCAATAATAAAATAGAATGGGCTGTCATTTCATTCAACCTGGAGCGTTAGTAATGTCAACCAAAAAAACAATTTTCAAAAAGATTATCTACAACTTAAGGCCCCTTTATTAAGTTCTACAGCATCTAAAAATATTTTCTAATACCCTATGAATTCTATATTATAATTATAGCAAGAGAATTAAAAAAACAAAAATTCAGAATGATGGTGGAGGTATAGGAGGATATGAGGAGTCCCTGGATAGTGCGAACAGTTAACATAGTCACTGCTAAATGAAACCTTGGTGGTTCGAGTCTACCCAGAGGTATAGGAGGATATGAAGAGTCCCTGGATGGTGCGAACAGTTAACACAGTCACTGCTAACTGAAAGCTTGGTGGTTCGAGTCTACCCAGAGGCACCTCAGGAGAACGGATTGGTGATCCACATTAGAAAAATAAGCCGTTGAAAACCCTACCAAGAACAGTTCTACTCTGACACATATGGGGTCGCCAAGAGTTGGAGGAGCACTAAAGATAAATTTACTATTTTAGTTGTTGGGTTGGGTGGTGAACTTACAGGTATACATTCTATTATAAACAAACTGACTGAAGTAAGGCATTCATAGACCAATAAACACATTTTGTCTTGAACCAGAAATGAGTGTTCCTAAAGGCCATTACATATAATGATTATTAAAATTATTGACAATGGATCCAAAAAAATCTTGTCAGTGAATCTCTAAAATATTTCACAGAAATATACACTTTCTTCCAATACCATTGTTCATGCACTGATGGCACACTGGTTGTATTTTGCTCTCATGGTTTATATTCCACTTTATATTTAGCAGCAAGTAGTTTAGCAACCCACTGCATTATTTATTATCAACACTCAGACTCTAAGAAGTTTTCATATATTACTGATTGGAAAATAAATGATTAAATCCACTTTGGATAACGCTAAAAAAAAAAATTTTTTTTTTTTTTTATTAGAGCTAAACATGTGCCTAATTTATGACTAAGCAATTTCAATTTAGGTATATGTACAAGAGAATTGAGTTCACGTGTTCTCAAAAAACACTTGTACAGGAAGCTTTATGGTAGTTTTATTCATTATAGTCAAACATTTCTGACATCAGAATGGAAATAATTATTCTAAGCCATATGATGGAATTCAGCTTTGTAATAAAAATGATGGAGACACTCAAAAATATGGTTGAACCTTTTAAACATGTTTAGGAAAAGAAGCCAGACATCAAAGAGAACTTATTTTCTGATTTAAAAGTTTCGACTCAATGGTGATGAGAAATAAGAGCTTCTATTTAATGGCGATAGAAGCCAGAATAATGATTGTAATTGTGGGCCTAAGGCATTAACATGAAAGTAGCATAAGAGATGACGAATGATGAAATGCTCCACCTGTGGTTTCCCTCAAGCTGTAACGATGACAGTTCCACACTTCCAGGTGTTAATTTCAAGTTTTAGCCCAATTCTGAAAGCTTCTTATTTCATAGTATTTCCCATCCCATGTGTCCACAAAACTCAAATGTCTGCTTTCTCCCAGTCTCCTGAATCTGCCCAGTCTTTGCCTCTCCACTAATATCACCTTGGTCCAAGGTAATATCTTGTCACAGCTGGACTACTGCAATGGCTTTCTCCTGCCCACATCAGTTCTCTACCACAACTCTGCAAAGGTAGCCCATTGTTTTAGGTTCAAAGCCACAATCCTCACATTGATCTAATTTACACTGTAAGACCCGGCCCCAAAACTTATACTTATTTCCTGTGTCTCACCAATTTACTCCTTGATCTTTTGTGACTACGCTGGGCATGTCCCCACCTCAGGGAGTTCTCACTTGTTCTTTGCTCTTCCCAGAACATTTATCCACAAATATCCACTTGTCTCTCTTCCTCGACTCCTTTTAGTTTTTGACAAAAGTCATATTCTTGATTCTCCCTTCTCTGACTATTTGACTTAATATTGCAAATATCCTCCGTTTTCCTGATTCCAATTTTCCACTTAGTTCTTCTTCATGGTGATTAATACTTTTTGGTATACTCTGAAATTTACCCAAACCCAGTGCTGTCGAGTTGATTCCGACTCATATAAGGTCGCTTTACCAGTTAATTTTATATACTGTCTTTCTCCCCACGATAAAATGTAAACTTCATGAGAGCAGAGACTTATGTCAGTTTTTTCTTGTTTAATCCCATTTCACCAGTGCCAATAACAGTGTCACATACAGAGTTAAAGCATTAAAGCCCTTGTTCAATAAATGAATAAATAAATAAATAAGTGGATGTACGCATTTTGCTCTATATTATAGTTTGGTCATCATATGTATTTTCCTGATATTATGTATTGTATGGTAAATTATATTTCATGTGCATTTTATTTCAGAATATTAAAAAGGTACTAAAAATTTGTTATGACACGGGAGCATTGTGTTGACAGGGATTAAATCTATTGCTTTAGAAGATAAAGTTGAAAATGGCAACCATTCTCTTGCTTTTACACAGCAAATCCACCCAGTTCCAATAACAAAGCTTTAGTTATTTCTGAGAAGTGTAGAAACCAAGGCATTGTTACATTTATTTATTTTGTAAACATTTCTTTGAGCTTACTTCTCTCTAGACAGTAGGCTAATCAAATCATGTTGTTCAGTCTCAAACTATAAAGGGTTCCTAAAGTCATATTTTCTGTACAAATGTCTATTTTCCCAGCACTCTTCTCATGGCCCCCATGACCTCCTTATTCCTCACACTGTAGATAAATGGGTTCAGAAGAGGTGTAATGATACTGTAAAACACCGCCACCACTTTATCTTCCTCAGGGTAATGCAAGGAATGTGGCCTTGTATAGGTGGAGAGAGTAGTCCCATAGAATAGGCTTGCCACAATCAGATGAGAGGAACACGTGGAGATGGCTTTTGTCTGCCCTTTACCTGAGCTCATCTGGTACACCACAATAAGCACCTGGGCATAGGAAGCCAGAATGGCCATGAATGGTAGTAACAGAATGACAAGGCCACTAAAGAGGACAGTATACTCATACTGGGAGGTGTCCTGACACACCAAAGGCATTAGAGATGGAACTTCACGGAAAAAGTGGTTAATGATCTGAGATGTACAGAATGGAAGTTGAAATACATACAGTGTATGTATTAAAGCATTGATAGAACTACTGGCCCATGCACATGTGACCATGGACAAACAGATCGTCTTGCTCATGAGCACAGGATAATGTGAAGGGTGACAGATCGCTACGTGTCTATCATAAGACATGAAACCAAGAAGAGCTTCAGTTCCACCAAGAGTCAAAAACAGAAAGGTTTGAATCTCACAACCGAAAAAAGTAATGGTCTTACTATTTGACAGGAAGTTTGCTGCCATCTTGGGTACCGTGGTGGAGATGTACATCATGTCAATGAAGGAGAGCTGACTGAGGAGGAAGTACATGCGAGTGTGGAGCAGAGTGTCCAATCAGATGAGGTGGATCAGTATGATATTTCCCATCAAAGCCACTGAGAAGATGACAGTAATGGCAACAAAGAATATCTTGTTCATTTGGCCATATTGGAAAAGGCCAAGAAGTATAAACTCTGCTCCAAAAGTTTGATTTTCTGTCTTCATGGCTTAAATCAAAACAAAGCAGACCATATCTGAAAATTCCATTAACAACATTGATTGACCTTTGAGAGAAAACAAAATGATTATTAAATGCAGTAGGATTCCCTTAAACAGCTTAGGTGACTATGTCTCTCCCTGTTTTTATATAGGAAACCCTGGTAGTGTAGTAGTTAAGTGCTATGGCTGCTAACCAAAAGGTCAGCAGTTTGAATCCTCCAGGCACTCCTTGGAAACTCTATGGGGCAGTTCTTCCCTGTCCTATAGGGTACTATGAGTCAGAATCAATTCAACAGCAACGGGTTTGGTTTTGGGTTTTTATGCACTGAATCTGTGTCTATTGAGCAATGGGCATTTTGAAAAATAAAATAAAAATAACGTTTCTTTAAAATTGATCACAGAATAAAAATATAATATGGGGATAAAACATTTAGATGATTTGCCAACGTGAGTTATTACTCCCCTTGTAAATATCTTCATGATGATAGACTAGAGACATGTTCACATGTTGTGAAAAATCTTTCACTCAATTCCTTCATATATATAGTTTAGAATTGCACTGTTGGTTAAACTTGGTATAATATTCTTTAAAAAAAACTTCTCGACTCCATTTTTCAATTTTGAATTTGTATTGGCTATACATTGTAATAAAAATTATATTAACATTTGTGGGTCCGGAATATTTTAGCTCTTCTAAATGAATTGGTGGTTATGTAGATAACATCTGTAAGTGTAAATAGGAATTCATTGACAAAGCCCTCCAAAAAAAAAATCGATCGATCTACCTACCTACCTACCTACCTATCATCTACCTACCTATCTACCTACCTGTCTACCCACCTACCTACCCACCTACCTACCTACCTATCATCTATCTACCTACCTGTCTATCTATCTATCATCTATCTTTCTTTCATCTATCTATCTATCATCTATCATCTATCTGTCTACCTACCTAAAACCTATCTACCTATTATCTATCTATCATCTATCTATCTATCTATCATCTATCTGTCTTTCTTTCATCTATCTATCTATCATCTGTCTATCTATCTATCATCTATCTATCTATCTGTCTGTCTATCTATCTATATGCCAGACCTAAGGGATGGTTGGAGAATGAATCATTAAAATAGAAGTTAACAATTATTCATCTAAATTTAACTCAAGAAGCATGTCAAGAATGGCATTTTTAATTTTACTTAGTCCTGTTATATTAATTGGGGAAATTTACATTTAAACTGCACTTGGAAGAAGTGGCAATTAGTAAAAGTTTATCACTTGCTCCTCAATTGGGATATGAAATCAAAAGACTACTGATGGCTTTTTTAAAATTCAAAAGTTTTGGATAATTCTTATTGCAGAACAACGTTAAGAAATAGAAAATATTTTCAATTAAAAACTAGCCAACTTTAATATAAAACCCCTTGTTGTTGAGTTGATTCCAATTCACAAAGACCCTATAGGACAGAGTAAAATTGCTCCATAGGGTTTCCAAGGAGTGTCTGGTAGGCTCGAACTACCAACCCTGTGGTTAGCAGCAAAGCACAAAATTAACTGACAATAACAATTGTTGATTATACACGTGCAAATACTAATACAATTCTGGCATATAAAATTCAATGACTCTAAAAAGACCATACTTAATGGTCTGACTGAGACTAGAGGAATCCCGGCGGTCATGGTCCCCAAACCTTCTGTTGGCACAGGACAGGAACCATCCCCGAAGACAACTCATCAGACATGAAAGGGACTGGACAGTGGGTAGGAGAGAGATGCTGATGAAGAGTGAGCTAATTATATCAGGTGGACACTTGAGACTGTGTAGGCATCTCCTGTCTGGAGGGGGAATGGGAGGATAGAGAGAGTTGGAAGCTGGCAAAATTGTCAGAAAGGAGAGACTGGAAGGGCTGACTCATTAGGGGGAGAGCAAGTGGGAGTACAGAGTAAGATGTACATAAACTTATATGTGACAGACTGACTTGATTTGTAAACGTTCACTTGAAGCTCAATAAAAGTTAATAAAAAAAAA
This sequence comes from Loxodonta africana, assembly GCF_030014295.1. Lineage (NCBI taxonomy): Eukaryota > Metazoa > Chordata > Mammalia > Proboscidea > Elephantidae > Loxodonta > Loxodonta africana. Next base: position 124,532 of record NW_026974876.1, on the reverse strand, counting down.
ATTCAATGACTCATCATCAGTTGTATTTACTATTAACTTGACTATACTTGGTCCAAGATGCAGTCACATGAGCAAACCAAAATGTAAGTCTTTGTTCTGTAAATGCCTGACCTCAGAAGCCTAAATGTGAATGAACAAGTTAGTATATGAGCTCATAAACTATATCTGCTATTCATGAATTGGGAAGCTATTGTCTGAAACTTCCTATTCATGAATTGCAAATAAAGCTTATAAATTCATATGCAAATTTACTCTAGTAGAAATTTTATTTTTTACATTATCTATAGTCAACCAAGTTCGTATAAACTGAGGCATACTTTGTTTTTTTTTAACTAACAATATCATATTAGGAATTTTCATTGTGTAAATAATTTGTAGAAGTATAATAAATGTCATATGCTTTACGGAAGCATTTTAGAATGATGAGTACATGATAAAAACAGATAAGGGAACTAAAAAAATCAGCTTGGTGAGATAATGTGCATGTATTCAAAATCAGTTATGAAAGCTAGACAGTTACACATTATATATAGAAAAATATATGCATATGCATGTATGCATATATATTTCACTTGAAATAAAACAATTTACGAAATATTTTAATTCAACTGCAAAGACTCTCACCACGAGTTTGTATTGCTTGAAACAGTTTACAGCCTTTCACCACTCCAGTAATATTGTTGAATATGACTACGCCTTGAGCATAATACAAAGTGGCAAGGCAAAAATAAGAAACATTTTTTTCTACCCCAGTCAAGACTACAAGTGATGCCTCCAGGACCATGCTGCCCAGTAGGGGTTGCACTGGACCTTCAAACCCTACCCTTTTCTCGCTTTACAAAGACACATCTCTCACCTTGCTCTTTTGTGATTGCTGTCCTAAGAAAATTTAAAATCAATATATGGCCAAATTAATCTCAGATAACATATCTAGATATTCAATTTTTGCAGTAATCATCCAAATGTAATGTGGATAATCTAGCCAGCCCAGAAATCGCCCAAATCAAAGGAAATGGGCATCCAAGAAAAATACTATTCACTCTACATAATTTATCAAATAAAACACATTCCTTTAAATAGTGTCCCTGAGATTAGTCATATATTGATCTTTTTGACACGAATTGTAGCGAAGTATTTAAGGTATTATAATATTTTAGGTTAAATTCAGAGTAATTAATGGCCCAAAAGAGCTATTTGAAATCTGAATGGTTGTTATTATGAACAAGACTGCTTTACCTCCAGCAGACCACGTTTTTAAAACTGAAAAACAAGCCACTGTGTTGAAAAGCATATTCTTTTTCATTAGGTATTTAGACATATAGATTATTTTACATATATAAAAATAGTTGAAAAAAAATTTTTAATTGAGATATATTGTCTTTTATAGAGATAATGTTTCAATCTCCTAGAAGATTTTTTGAAATAAATCATTAAACAGGGAGTTGGGAAATGGATCTGCAAAATTACATAGACGATTTTCCTGTCACCCCACTTGGGCACAGCATTAGAGAGGCACAGCAAGTCTGTCTTTCAAAAATTTTTCAGTTAAATTATATTATTTGTTTGTCATATATATTAAAAAGTCACAGACAAAACTGCATGTATTAGGAAAATCAAGCTACTTGACACTTGTACAGGGTGGCAGAAAAATAAATTCACAAAGAAATCCAAAACTGTGAAATCCCTAATTTGAAACACATTTTAGGAAGTGTTACCATTCTATGAACTTGCAGGATTGCTTTTTTTTTTTTTTTTTTTGCCTCAGCAAATAAGTCTTCAATCATTTACCATGAAAAAATTTAGTGGAAAAAAGAATCAAATGTTCAAACTCATTTTCTCGTCCTTATATAAGACTTTAAACCTCTCGGTGGACACAGGCTGGCTGCCTGATCAGGGTGGAATTCATACTTTGTTTCTCAGAGACCTTCTGGGAAAACTAGGCCTCTAGTCCGTGATTAAGCACATTGTACAAATTACAAGTGATATTTTATTAGTCCTGGTGTCTGCATTCCTGGGGGGAGGGAGGGAAATGAACAAAGGGTCAAGCCTCAAAATATATTTGTTCAAGTGAAAAAAAAATCAAATAATTGATATTAGCTGATTGCTTTAAAAAAATTTTTTTTTAAAGTTAACTATTTTACCTTTAAAATATGTATGTAGATTTTGACTCCGTATAGTTAGTAATCAGCTAATATACAGTTTGATTTTTTTTTTCTATACAAAATATGCACGAAATACTGAGGAGTTATCTAATATAGGTGATATTATTAATGTGCTAAATTTTGCAATAATTTTATTCCCAAAATAGGAAGGTTGGCTTGGCCGTGGAAGTAAGGGACTCCGATTTCTGAAAGTCCACAGATCAAATACAAATGCTGTGATCCCTAAGGGTTAAAATGCCCACGTGTAGAGTAGAATTTAGATTTTGGCATGGTGCTCAATAATGTTGTTCTATTTCGATGAGATGTATTTAATCTGGAAAAATTGAAGTGAGCTGAAATTTTGCCCAGTCAATTCCCTTACCTGATTCTATGGGATGACATGAAATAGCTGCTGTGCTCAAGAATGGGAAAAGAAAAGTGCAATAACTTAAGAAGAAACTCGATGTGGGTTAGATTTTGGGAAGAAAATACACAGGTTTATTCTCTCATGTACAGACAGGGATGTAAGTCACATCGTAGATCTTATCTTCATTTTTCTCCAATTATAATATATATGTTATTTTATAATTCATAAATTATTATTTACAATAATTATTCCTTAATTTGAAATATTTTGTCTCATTATTCTCTAAATCACCTTCCAGAGAAAACTCCAGGGGCCAAACAATCACTGAGTCAGTTTTAGGATGAAACACAGGTGTTTAGGAACCCTAATCTCAGATTTTTACTGAATGATTGAGTCCTATGAATAGTCAACATTTGCCTCACATTCAGTCACTTGTGGAAGGATTTCTAGAACATTGAAGTGATATTTGTAAGTTTTGAATACTGTGAAACTTGTACAGTTGCTGGCATTTTCTTTAAGAACAAGAGAGCAAAAATACAAATATAAAATTGATATGACTGTGGAAGAGGCCTACACAGGTGAGAGGATCTGCAGTTCAAGTTTCTTGTGTTTCAATGAAAACCTACCTCTGAAGTTAGGTTTGATACCTTTAAGTGGTGCTTGTTGTTATTGTTTTATTATTATTATCACCTGATATTGCATGAGAAAAATATTTGTGTATTATACACAGACAGTTGTCAGCTACTTTGGATGGGTATGAGAACATGAAAACCTAGAACTCTTCCTGAGGCATAAAAAGAGAAATATCTCTCAGGGGCCCATATATTAAATCAGGGAGTAAAAGTGGAGCGTGATGGTGGAAGGTAGGATGGGGGTGACTCACTCTGTCTGAATTGCAGAAGCAGGAATATATTACTTGCTCTCTTGATTCATAGATTATCTAATAATAGCATCTACCGCTAATATTGTTTATTAAAAATTAAATTAGTTAACACGTGCAAACAACTTACAATGTTGTCCAGCATGCTGCAAGCCCTTAATAAATATTAGCTTAATGATGATTATTAATGATGATGGTGTTTTTACTGCCTTTTTGGATTATTATTTTACATAAACTAAGATAGATTCAAGGATGGAAGCATCTCCTCCACTGCTTTGCTCAAATGTGGACACAAATCCTTCTAAAAGCTTTCCCCATCCCAGTGTGACATGGTTCTACTAAAGTTTCAAGAGAAAAAGAAACAAAACTAGAACAAACTATCTACAGGGAGAATTACTTAAAATAAGCGCTGTACATACAGTCACTCTCTCTGATAAGGTTCAAAGACCTAAAGTTTGGTATTGAAGAAATCTGAAGTATAAGAGAGTAATCAGTAAATAAACAGAGAGAGATAAATGAATGAATGAATAAACAAATAGGCAGAGATATCAAGTTTGGTTCTCCAGAGCTCTAGTCAAAACCTGATTTTTGTGTGTTCCCCTGACATCCTACAATTTTGTTGGATTTGTATATTAAATCTAATAGTTTATTTTTGTTTTTGTTGGTTTGTTGTATGTGAGTGTGTGTATTCTCTGTTGTTGTTGTTAGGTGGTGCCAAGTTTGTTCTGACTCATAGCGACTCCTGTGTACACCAGAAGGAAACACTGCTCTGTCCTGTGCCATCCTCACAATCATTGTTATGCTTGAGCCCAGAGTATTTCTTAGGATATTCTGTATATAAGATCATGTCATTTGAATAGGAACAAATTTACTTCTTTTCAAATTTGAATGCCATTTCCTATTTTTTTTTTCCTAACTTTTCTGGCTAGTATTTATGTAATAATATGGAATAAGAGTTGTGAAGTCAAGCATCCTTGTTTTGTTCCTGATGTTAAGGAAAAACTTTCAGTTTTTCACCAATGTGAGTGATGTGAGCCGTGGGCATTTCATAACTGTCCTTAATCAGATACAAGCAGTTTCCTTACATTTCTAGTTTGTTGGGTGATTTTATTATGAAAGGGTACTGGAGTGTGTCAAATGATTTTTCTGCATCAATTAATATAATCATTTTTGTTCATTTTCTTAATTAATTGATATTTATGTTTAACCACTCCTGCATTTGTGGGATAAGTTTCACTGGGTCGTGGTGTATAGTCCTTCCAATATGCTGCCCTATTTGGTTTGCTAGTATTTTGTTGCAATTTGCTGCTGAATTTGGTTTGTTAGGATTTTATAGAAGATTTGCTTCCATATTCATAAGGTATATTGTGATTTATTTATTTTTTTTTTGTTTTGGTATCAGGGTGATAATGTCATTCTAGAATGAGTTGCCTTCTATTTTTTGGAAGAGTTTGAGAAAGATTATTGTTAATTTCTATCTGGTATCTTTTTATAATTTCTATCTCCTTACTGGCAGTCTCTATTTGTTAAGACATTATTTCACTGGTTACATTTAGTCCTTTGTACATGGTATCCGTTAGCACCTTGAACATATTTAATACAGTTTATTTATATTATTTCTCTAGTAATTCCAGTATCTGAGTTGACTCAGGGATTGTTTCAAATTTATTTATTTTTTCCTGTGAATGAGCCATGTGCTCCTGTTTATTTGCATGCCTAATATTTTGTTGTTGCTGTTGTGAAAAACTGAACATTGTGAATTACAAACCATAATTATTAAAATTATTGACAATGGATTAAAAACAATCATGTCAGTAATTATCTTAAATACTTCACAGAAAATGTATACTTTCTTCCAATACCATTATTCATGCACTGTTTTAGCACTGGTTGGATTTTATCGTCATGGCTTATATCCAATTTTATATTTAGTGCCAGGTAGTTTAGCAAGTCACTGCATTATTTATTATCAACAATCTTAGACTCTAAGAATTTCTCTTGTATTGCTGAATGGAATACAAATGGTTAAACCCACATTGCAATAACACATTCATAGCTGTACATGTACTTAAAATATGACCAAGCGATTTCAATCTTTGATGTATATACAAGATAATTCAGTTAATATGTTCTCAAAAAGCATTTGTGCAGGAAGTTTTATGGCAGTTTTATTCATGATAGCCAAACATTTCCTGCATCAGAATGGAAACAATTGCTCAGGAGCCATATAATGGAATGTAGCTTTGTAATATAAATGATGGAGTTACAGAGACACACAAAAATATGGTTAAATCTTTTAAATATGTTGACTAAAAGAAGCCAGATATCAAAGAGAACTTTTTTTTTTCTGATGCCAAAGTTTCTACCCAATGGTGATGAGAAATAAGAGCTTCTATTTAATGGTGATAGAAGTCAGAATAATGACTGCGTTTGTGGGGCCAAGAGGTCAACGTAAAAGTAGCACAAGAGATGCTGAATGATGAAAACGCTCCACCTGTGGCTTCCCCCAAACTGTAATCATGACAACTCCATACTTCCAATTATTTAGTCCAAGTCTTAGCCCAATTCTGAAGCGTTTCATATTCCAATGTGTCCACAAAACTCAAATATCTGCTTTCTCCCAGTCTCCTGAATCTGGCCAGCTTTTGCTCCTCCACTAATATCACTTCAATCCAAGGCCATATTTTGTCACAACTGGGCTACTGCAATGGCCTCCTCGTGTTCACATCAATTCTATACTCACAACTCAGCAATGGTTGCCCAGCATTTTGGGTTAAAATCCAGAATCCTCATACTGATCTAATTTATACTACATGTTCTGTCCCCATTAAATCTACCTATTGCCTAAGTCTCACCAATTTACTCCTTGATCTTTTGTGACTATGAAGGACATGTTCCCATCACAGGAAGTTCTCACTTGCTCTTTGCTCTTCCCAGAACACTCTTCCTCAGATGTCCACTTGATTCTCTTCCTTAACTCCTTTTAGTCTGATAAACTGTCACATTCTTGTTTCTCCCTTCTCTATTTTACTTATAATTGCAAACATCTTTTAGTTTCCCTATTCCAATTTTCCACCTAGTTTTTCTTCATGGCAATTAATACTTTTTGATATACTGTACAATTTATGCATTAATTTTATATATTGTCTTTCTCCTCACAATGAAATGTAAACTTTAAGAGAGCAGACATTTATGTCAGTTTTATATTGCTCAATCCCATATCACCAGTGCCTATAATTGCATCACATACAAAGTTAAAGCATTAAAACTTTTGCTCAATGAATGAAAGAATGAGTGGATATATGAAATCTGCTCTATACTACAGTTTGGTCATCATATATATTATCTAGATATTATGCATTTTGTAATAAATTATATTTTCTATGCATTTTATTTCAGCAAATTAAAGAAGAAAAAATATTTGCTGTGACATAGGAGTATTGTGTTTATGGGTCCTAAATCTACTGCTTTAGAAGATAAACGACATAGATAATGGCAACCATTCTCTTGCTTATACATTGTAAATCAATCCAGTTCCAATAGTAATGATTTAGTTATTTCTGAAAAGAGGAGAAATGAAGGCATTTGTCTAATTATTTATTTTGTAAACATTTCTTTGAGCTTACATCTCTCTAGACAGTAGGCTAATCAAATCATGTTGTTCAGTCTCAAACTATAAAGGGTTCCTAAAGTCATATTTTCTGTACAAATGTCTATTTTCCCAAAACTCCTTTCCTAGCCCCCATGACCTCCTTATTCCTCAGACTGTAGATAAATGGGTTCAGAAGAGGTGTAATGATACTGTAAAATACTGCCACCACTTTATCTTCCTCAGGGTAATGCAAGGTGTGTGGTCTTGTATAGGTGGAGAGAGTAGCCCCATAGAATAGGCTTGCCACAATCAGATGAGAGGAACACGTGGAGATGGCTTTTGTCTGCCCTTTACCTGAGCTCATCTGGTACACCACAATAAGCACTCAGGCATAGGAAGCCAGAATGGCCATGAATGGTAGTAGCAGAACGATAAGGCCACTAAAGAGGACAGTATACTCATACTGGGAGGTGTCCTGACACACCAAAGGCATTAGAGATGGAACTTCACAGAAAAAGTGGTTAATGATCCGAGATGTACAGAATGGAAGTTGAAATACATGCAATATATGTATTAAAGCATTGATAGAACTACTGGCCCATGCACATGTGACCATGGACAAACAGATCGTCTTGCTCATGAGCACAGGATAATATAAAGGGTGACAGATCGCTACATATCTATCATAAGACATGAAACCAAGACGAAGAGCTTCAGTTCCACCAAGAGTCAAAACCACAAAGGTTTGAATCTTACAGTCTAAAGAAGTAACAGTCTTATCATTTGACAGGAAGTTTGCTGCCATCTTGGGTACCGTGGTGGAGATGTACATCATGTCAATGAAGGAGAGCTGACTGAGGAGGAAGTACATGGGAGTGTGGAGCGGAGTGTCCAGTCAGATGAGGTGGATCAGTATGATATTCCCCATCAAATTCACTGAGAAGAGGCCCACAATGGTAACAAAGAGGACAGTGTTCATTTGGCCATATCGGAAAAAGCCAAGAAGTATAAATTCTGCTCCAAAAGTTTGATTTTCTGTCTTCATGGCTTAGATAAAAATAAAGCAGACAATATCTGAAAATTCAATGTAAACAACATTGAATGTCCTTCAGAAGAAAACAAAATGATTATTGAATGCAGTAGAATTTCCTTGAATCACTTTAGGTGACTATTTCTCCCCGTTTCTATACACTGAATCTGTGTCTGTTGAGCAATGGCCAATTTGAAAAAAAAAAAATGATAATTTTTTTTTTTTTTACTTCTTACAGAATAAAAATATTATCTGGAAATAAACATTTAGATGATTTGCCAACATGAGTTTTTTCTCCCCTTTTAATATCTTCAAGATGAGAGACTGGAGATGTGCTTACTTGGTATGAGAAAAAAAAATCTTTCACTCCATTCATTTAAATAATTAAACAGGACAGTGATGTTCAAATATGATATAATATTCTTACAAAAAGCATTTCTTTCTCCATTTCTCAATTTTGAAATTATATTGGCTATAGGTTGTAATAAATGTTATGTTACCATTTGTATGTCAGGAATACTACAACTCTTACAAATGAATTGGTGGTTATTTCTATAATGTCTGTAATTGTATGTGGAAATTTGTTGCCCAGGCAAAAAACAAATATGCAAGACCTTTAAGAAGGGCTGGAGAAAGAAACATTAAAATGTTATATTAGCAATTATTAATCTAAGTTTAACTCAAGGAACATGTCAAGAATGGCATTTTGAATTTGACTTGGTCCTTTTATATTAATAGGGGAAATTTACATTTAAACTGCACTTGGACGAAATGTCGGTTAGTAAAATGTTATTACTTGCTCCTCAGTTGAGATAAGGAGTCAAAAGGTATTGATGCCCCATTAAAATTTGAAAGTTTTAGATAATTGTTATTACAAATATTGCTCAACAAAGTTGAGAAATTAAAATTATCTTCAGTAAAAACTAGTCAGCTTTAATACAAAGTGTGACAAATAAGAAAATTGACAATACCAACTGTTGATTACACATACATGCAAATATAAATACAATTCTAGCATATAGAATTCAATGATCTATCATAAAGTTTTATTCATTGTTGACCTGACTATACTTGGTCCAAGGTGCAGTCACTTAGGCTAAGCCCCACATCAGCAAACCAAACCTAAGTCTAGTTTCTGCAAATGCCTGACTTCCCAGAAGCCAAAATGTGAGTTAACCAATTAAAACTTGCCTGCTGAGTTTAACCTGGTTCAAAACGTTCCATTAATCCCATCCCCATCACCAGAACTGTTAAAAACAAAATTTTTACAAAATTAAATTTGTATAAGAACTCAGAACCTGTAGTTGCTATTCATGAATTAGAAAGCTCTTGTCTGAAACTTCCCATTCATAAATTGCAAGTTAAACTTATGGGTTCATATACAAATCTAATCTTGTAGAAATTTTGTTTTTAACATTATCTATAGTCAGCCAAGTTGGTATAAACTGAGGCACATTTGACTATAAATAATCATATCACTAAGTTATATAGGAAAGATACTACACACATTTCATATATTCTAAAAAGCTTTGATCCTATTGAACCGTCATTCTTCATTATAGGCCTTTCTCAAAGAACAGTGCTTTTCTCTAAAAAACAGCAAACACAGTGATATAAAATAATGATGGATGTTTGTATAATTCAGAAAAAAACAAAGACTTATTCTAACAACATTATTTTTTTGAATGTTCTAACCCATGAAATAGAATATGACAAATAAAAATAACAACCAAAAAAGAAAAAAATTTTTTCTATTTAAAAGCTTTACTGTTTTTGAAAACCTAATAAATGAAAAACACTTAACTTGCTAAAAGTGTTCGATAAATGGTATAAATTATAATTTACAGTTAGCAACGTTCTAATACATTATATTTTTAATATTCTTAAAATTTTTCACCTTAGTATAACAATACTCAATGACAATAAAATATTATTTAAATATGGTTATCGAAAAAACGGTTTATGTTTTAAAAATATCAAATGCAAACACACGTAACTGAAAGGACAAAATAAATGTCATTGCAAGCTAGTTCACTGTAAACCAATTGATGTAAATACAATCTAGATTTCAAGATAGGTTATATATTTCAGACCATGAAGCAATTTTTTAATAAAAATCTGAAAGAAAATGATCAAGTTAAAAATAAAAATAAAATGTCGATAAGAGAATGAAGAGGAGGAAATACAACATGTAAAATTTTATGGATATAAACGTGATAAAATAGCATGATAATTGGGCGTGATAGAAAAGCAGGAAAGTAAGAATACAATAGCTGTAGAAGTTATAAGGAGTCTTGATTCTGTGTAGTGATTTTAGCACTGAGCTGGTAACTGAAAGGCAGGCGGTAGTTGGAACCCACCAGCTGCTGAACAGGAGGAGAAAGATGTGCCAGTCTGCTCCTGTAAAGATTTACAGCCTTGGAAACCCTGTGGGGCAGTTCTACTCTGTCCTATAAGGTCACTATGAGTTGCAATTGACTCCATGGCAGTGGCTTTATAGAAGTTATTATATATCATCAATAAATTATATACTCTGCCCATTGCCTTGGAGTCAATTCCAATTCATAGTGACCCCCGGGCAGAACAGAACTGCACCATAGGGTTTCTAAAGCTACAATCGGTACAGAAGGAGCCCTGTTTGTGCTGTGGTTATGTGTTTGGCTGATAACAGAAGAGTTGGTGGTGTGATCCTACTAGGTGCTTTGAGGGAGAAAGATGTGGCAGTCTGCTCCTGTAAAGATTTACTGCCTTTGAAACCTACTTTGTCCTATACGGTCACTATGAGTTGGAATCTACTGGATGGCAGTGGGTTAATCTTTATGGAAACAGGCTGCCACATCTTTCTCCCTTGAAGTTCCTGGTAGGTTCCAACCCCTGACCTTTGGGTTAAAACCCAGTGCTTAACCACTGTACAGCCAGGGCTCCTTCAATAAAATATGTAGGGAAGTCTGTTCTTTTTGTGAATTTGATCGTCTGTTCTACATTTTCTCCCACTCTGTCCAGGACTCTCTGTTGTAATCCCAGTCAGAGCAGAGAACCCTGGAGACTATGGCCCCTGGAGATCCTTCTAACTCAGAACTGAAGCCACCCCCGAAGTTTACCTTTCAGCCAAAGTAAGACAGGCCTATAAAACGAACAGTATATGACATCAAATGGGCTACACCTGCCAAAAAACAGAGACGAGAAGGCAGGAAGGGACAGGAAAACTGGACAAATGGAATGTGGGAATGTGGGGTGGAAAGGGGGAGAGTGCTGACACAACAGGGATTGCAGCCAATGCCATGAAAAAAATTGTGTATAAATTTTTGAATGACAAAGTAATATAAACATATATATGGAAGGAAAAATTTATTTTAAAAAAAGAAAACGGGAACACTGGCAACAATTTCCAATCTATTGGAATGCTCATTTCACCAGGTGGGGGTCGTTATTTTGATTTTGTAGTTTTTACCCCCCAAAATTTCATGTAAAGTATTATAAATCTAAACAAGAACCCAAATTGAATTCTTAGAACAAATAAAAAATTTTAATATCACAAATAAAATCCAATTTACCAAAAATTAATAATAAAAATGAAAAGAGCCGACTAAGAAGAAAAAAATATACAAATAAGTGATACATCAAAAATGAAATAGAAGGCTTAAAATAAAGAAATAATCCAAAAATATTAAAACCTAGTTAAACAAAACAACTTTATTAAATTATTAGGCCAAAAATGTTGTGAGCAACGTTATCAGATATGCAGTAGCATAGTTTTGGTAAAACACGGTAGATCTTTTCAAAACTTGCTAATCATTTCTCATGACCTTTGATCATTTTCATACCTGTCGCAGTCGTTGAGTTAGGGCCGCTTACCAAAAGGTTTGCAGCTCGATTCCACCAGCGGCTCCTTGGAAACCATACTGGGCAGTTCTACTCTGTCCTACAGGGTGGCTTTGAGTCAGAATAGACTTGATGGAAGCCGCTTTTTTTTTTTAACTAACAGATTCATATTAGGAATTTTTCTTGTGTAATTTATAGAAATACACTAAACATACAGGAGAAATTTGAAATGAAGGGCACATGATGAAAATGGAGAAAGGAACTAAAAACATCAACTTGTTGAGATAATGTGCATGTATTCAAAATCGGTTATGAAAACTAGACAGTTACACATTATATACACACATATATACATATGCATATAAGCATATATATTTCACTAAAAATAAAACAATTTACAAAATATTTTAATACCACTGCATAAGTTTCTCAACAGGTGTTTGTATTGCTTGAAATACTTTACATAGTTTACAACCTTTCACCTTTCTAATAATATTCCTGAACATGACTATGTCCTAAGCATAATGCAAAGTGGTAAGGCAAAAATAAGAAAGAAATGTTTTTACTACCCCAATCAAGACTATGAGTGATAGCTGCAGGGCCTTGCTGCCCAGTAGGGGTTGCATTGGACCTTCAAACCCTAACCCTTATCTCACCTTACCAAGAAATGTCTCTCACCTTGCTCCTTTGTGATTGCCGCCCCAAGAAAATTTCAATTCAATGTATGGTCAAATCAATCTCACGTAACTTACCTTGATACTCATTTTTGCAGAAATCGTTCAAATGTAATCTGAATAATTTGGGCAGCCCAGATATCACGCAAATCAAGGAAATGAATGTGCAAAAAAAAAAAAAAAAAATACAATCCATTCTACATAATTTATCAAATAAAACACATTCCTTTAAATAGTGTCCCTGAGATTAGTTGTATATTGATCTTTTTGATATGAATTGTAGTAAAGTCTCCAAGGTATTGTAATATTTTAGGTTAAATTCAGAGTAATTAGTGGCCTAAAACAGCTATTTGAGATTTGAATGGTTGTTGTTATGAAGGAGACTGCTCACATCCAGCGGGTCATGTTTTTAAAACTGAAGAACAAGCTACTGCATTGAAAAGCACATTCTTCTTCATTAGATGTGTAGACATCCACATTCTTTTCCAGATATAAAGTAATTAATTTTAAAACTTATTTCCGTTGAGATATATAGTGTCTCATATAGAGATATGTTTCATTTTCCCAGGAAATTTTATTTGAAATAAAACATTAGGTCAGAAGCTGGGGAAGGGGTCTGCAAAATTAAATAGATTTCCCTGTCACCCCACTTGGGGATAGTGTTACATACTCACAGCAAGTCCGTCTTTCACAAAGTTTTAAGTTAAATTATATTGTTTGTTGGTTATATATATCAAAGAGTCACAGAGACAAACTGCATATATTATGAATAATCAAGCTACTTTATTTGGCACCTCTACGGGGTGGCAGAGAAATAGATTTGAAAAGGAATCCAAAACCGTAGAAACCTCTAATCTGAAACACATTTCAGGAACCGTTACCACACTACGAGTATGCAAGATTGCCTTTGTTTTTTTTTTTTTTTGCTTCAGACAATAAGCCTTCAGTCATTTACCATGAAAAATTTTAATAAAAAAAGAAATGTTCAAACTCATTTTCTCATCCTTATATGAGGCTTTCAACCTCTTGATAGAAATGGGCTGACTGCCTAATCATGGTGGAATTCATATTTTGTTTCTCAGAGGCCTTCTGGGGAAACTAGGTCTCTAGCCCACAATTAAGCACATTGTAGAAATTGTGGGTGATATTTTATGAGGCCTGGTGTCTACATTCCTGGGAGAAAAAAAAAAAGAACAAAGGGTCAAGGCTCAAAATGTATTTGTTCAAGTGAAAAACAAATCAAATAACTGATCTTAACTGAATGTTAAAAAAAGAAAAACCAGTTAACTCTATCTTACCTTTAAAATATGCGTGTAGATTTAGACTCCACATAATTAGTGATCAGCTAATATTTACTTTGATTTTTTTCTGTACAAAATATGCATGCAATACTGAGAATTATATAATGTAGGAGATATTATTTATTTATTTTTTCAATGCAATACTGAGAATTATATAATGTAGGAGATATTATGTTAAATACTGCAATAATTTTATTCTCAAAATAAACAAGTTGGCTTGACCATAGAAGTAAGAGACTCAGCTTTCTGGAAGTCCACAGATCCAATATAAATGTTTCAGCCCCTAAGGTGTAAATGTCTCCAAGTTCATAGACAGGAATTTAGATTTTGGCATGATGCCCACTTAAATTTGTTCTATTTGAATGAGATACATTTAATCTGGAAAAATTAAAGCGAAGTGGGATTTTAACCAGCCAATTCTCTTATCTAATTCCATGGGATGACATAAGACAGCTGCTGTGCTCAAGTAGGAAAAAGAAATGTGCAATAACTTAAGAAGAAAGGTGATGTAGGTCAGAGTTTAGAGAGAAAATACATGGGTTAACTCTATCACACACAGACAGAGATTAAGTCACATCAGTAAGCTCTTATCTTCATTTTTCCTCAATTATGTTATTTTATAATTTATAAATTATAATTTATAATAATTATAACATAATTATTCCTTAATTTGAAATATTTTATCTTATTCTCTAAAACACCTTACAAAGAAACTCCAGTCATCAAACAACCATTGAGTCAGTCATAGGATAAAACATAAGCATCCTGGAAACCAATCTCAGAGTTTAACTGAAGAATTGAGTCCTAGGAATGGTCAACACTTGCCTCACTTTTGTTTACTGCTGGAAATATACCTACAATATCAAGGTGACATTTATAAATTTTGAATAATGTGAAACTTGTACAGTTTTTGGCACTTGATTTTAGAACCAGAAAACAAAAATGCAAATACAAAATCAATATGATCTTGGAAGGGTCCTGGACAGGTAAGAAGGTATTTGCTCTTTTGATTCAGATATTAATTATTAACTTTCAAGTGTTACTGGTAATAGCATCTACCACTAATATTGTTTATTAAAAAGTAAATTAGTTAACACATGCAAACAACTTACAACATTGTCCAGCATGCTGCGAACACTCAACAAACAGCTTTAATGATGATTATTATTGATGCTGCTGTTTTTACTGCTTTTTTGATTATTATTTTACATAAACAAAGATTCAGGGATGGAAGCATTGCCTGCACTGCTTTTCTCAAACACAGGCACAAATCCTTTTAACAGCTTTCTACACCCCTGTGTTACATGGTTCTACTAAAAACTCAACAAACAAAAATAGAACAAACTCTCTGCACTGAGAATTACTTGAATAAACTCTCTCTATATAGTTGCTCTCTCTGCTCAGGTTCAAAGACTCTCCCAACAACATGATCACTGTTGAGGGCTGACCTCCTTCCAGCCAGGGGCAGCCTTCCTACCTAATAGCCAACACAGGGCAAATGAATGTTTTTGCCACCACCTGAGAAGCACTGAGTCTATACACATGGGTGCTTGGGCCCAAATAGTGAACCAAGAGAGAATCATTAAGTCTCTTTTCCTCCAAATTTAAGCTCTTTAAATTCATACAAATAAGGAAAAAAAAGAAAGAAAAGATCATCCAATTTTTTTGGATCAAGCTTAATGAGAAGTAATTTAAAGCAGATTTAAAGCAAACGTGTCATGAAGAAAACTAATCAAGTGAATCAGTTTTTCCCATAGGCATAATTAAGAAGTCATTGACATCTTTTTTCCCTTAAAATCCAGGTCAATTTGAAGTTTGGTGTTGAAGAAATGTGAAGCTCAAAAGGGTAATAAGTAAACAGAGAGAGAGAGATAAATAAATGAATGAACACATGCATGGATGGGTGGATGGGTAGATGGGTGGATGGATGGGTGGATGGATGGGTGGATGGATGGGTGGATGGATGGGTGGGTGGATGGGTGGATGGGTGGATGGATGGGTGGGTGGATGGATGGATGGGTGGATGGATGGATGGATGGATGGATGGATGGATGGATGGATGGATGGATGGATGGATGGATGGATGGATGGATGGATGGATGGATGGATGGATGGATGGATGGATGGATGGATGGATGGATGGATGGATGGATGGGTGGATGGATGGGTGGATGGACAGGCATACAGAAAGACAGACATATGAATGAATGAATAGATGAATAAGTAGTTAAAGAGATAGCTATATCAACAAATCACTAAATAGATGGATAAATAGATAAATAAACAGATAAATAATAACAATTTGGCTTTCCAGAACTGTATTTTTGTGTGTTGATCTGATATCCTGCCATTCTGTTGAATTTGTATATTAAATCTAATAGCTTCTTTTTGTTTTTTATTTGTATTGTATATTTGTGGGTGTGTGTATGTGAGAGAGAGAGAGAAAGAGAGAGAATTCCTTAGGATATTCTATGTATAAGATCTTGTCATCTTGAATAGGAAAAATTTTACTTCTTTCCAAATTCAAATGCCTTTAAAAAAAAATTTTAGCCTAACTTTTCTGTCTAGTATTTCCAGAAAAATGTAGAATAAGAGTTATGAAATCAGGCATCCTTGTCTTGTTCCTGATGTTAGGGGAAAACTTGTAGTCTTTCACCAATGCGTGTGATGTTAACTGTGGGTATTTCATAAGTGTCCTTTATCAGATACATGTAGTTTCCTTACATTTCTAGTTTGTTGAATGATTTTATTACGAAAGGGTCTTGGATTTTGTCAAATGATGTTTCTGCATTCATTAACCAATTCATTTTTCCTTCGTTTTCTTAATTAATTGATGTTTATGCTTAACAACTCTTGCATTTGTGGGATAAGTCCCACTGGGATGTGGTTTATAGTCTTTTCAATATGCTGCTATGTTTGGTTTGCTAGTATTTTGCTGCTGGATTTGGTTTGTTAGTACTCTGTTGAAGATTTGCATTCATATTCATAAGGGATATTGTGGGTTTTTTTGGCTTTGGTATCAGGGTGATTATGTCCTCATAGAACCAGTTACAAAGTGTTCCCTACTATTTTCTTTTGCAAGAGTTTGGGAAAGATTAATGTTAATTTGTATTCGGTACTTCGTTATAATTTCTATCTCCTTATTGTTGTTGTTGTTTTTGCTAGGTGCCCTCGAGTCATTTCTGACTCATAGCCACCCTATGCACAACAAAAGGAAACACTGCCCGATCCTGTGCCATCCTCACGATCATTGCTATACGTGAGCCCATTGTTGCAGCCACCATGTCAGTCCATCACCATGTCAGTCCATCTTGTTGAGGGCCTTCCTCTTTTTCACTGACCCTATTCTTTACCAAGGATGATGTCCTTCTCCAGAGACTGATCCTTCCTGACAACATGCCCAAAGTATATGAGATGAAGTCTCACCATCCTTGCTTCTAAGGAGCATTCTGGCTGTACTTCTTCCAAGGCAGATTTGTTCCTTATTTTGGCACATCATGATATATTCAATATTCTTCACCAACAGATGCCAATTTTTCTTCAGTCTTCCTTACTCATCATCCAGCTTTCATTGCTTGGGTCAGGGGCACCTTAGTCTTCAAGGTGACATCCTTGCTTTTTAACACTTTAAGGAGGTCTTTTGTAGCAGATTTGCCCACTGCTGCTTCCATGGAAGTTGATTGCTGAAACAAGTAAAATGAAATCCTTATTGTTTTAAGTTTTATATTTAGGTCTTTGATCCATTTTGAGTTAGTTTTTGTTTATGATGTGAAGTATGGGTCCTGATTCATTTTTTCTACAGATGGACATTCAGTTTTGCCAGTGCCATTTGTTAGAGACTGTCTTTTCCCAATTTAACAAAATTCGGCCCTTTGTCAAAAATCAGCGGCCCATAGCTGGACGGATTTACATCTGTGTTCTAAGTTCTCTTCCATCGGTCTATGTGTTTGTCATTGTACAAATACCAGTCTGTTTTGATTGCCATGCCTGTACAGTAGGTTCTGAGATTCAGTAGTGCGAGGCCTTCTTTCTACCTTGTTCTTCTTTAGTAGCACTTATCCAAGGCCTCTTTCCTTTTCACATTGGCTTGGTGATTAGTGTTTCCATCTCATTAAAGAATGCTGTTGCAATTTGGATCGGTCTTGCATTATATTCGTAGATCACTTCAGGTAGTATTGACATTTTTATGGTGTTGAGTCTTCCTATCCATGAGCATTTTTTTTTCTTCCAATTATATAGGTCTCTTGGTTTCTTGCAGTAGCATTTTGTAGTTTTCTTTGTATACGTCTTTTATATCCTTGGTTAGATTTATTCCCAAGTATTTTATCATTTGGGGGGCTATTATAAATGGCATTCTTTTTGTGATTTACTTTTTGAAGTTCTCTTTGTTGATGTAGAGGAGTCCAACTGATTTTTTATATGTTGATATTGTACCCTGCTACTTTGCTGAATCCTTCTACTAGTTCCTGTAGTTTTTTTGTGGAATCCTTGGAGTTTTCTACGTATAGGTTCATTTCATCTGTGTATAGGGAAAATTTTGCTTCTTCCTTCCAATTTGGAGGTCCTTTGTTTCTTTCTTTTTCCATATTTCTTTAGGTAAGACTTCCAGTGCAATGACATTTTGGTTAGCAGCTGAGCACTTAACCAATGCACCACCAGTCCTCCTCTATGTCATTACCTTGAAATTTACTCTTATCTTCCTAAGTTTAAAACAGTCTTTTATTTATTGATATCGCTTTGGCTTCCTCTCCATATGAAAGTTCTATAACTACACCATTCATTCCGTCTTTTTTGTTCTGATGTCATCGTTTACATATTGATGTCTTTGGTTCCCTGTTTTTAGCCTTTTAGCTTTGTTTTATTTTTAAAATTCTTTATTTGGGTTGGTATCTGGGTGGTCTGTCCTGTGTCCAAATATCAGATTATTGTTTAATGTTTTTGGTTCTCTATTCGAAGGACTCTCTTTAATATTTCTTGTAAGTTTGGTCTGGTTTTTACAAATTCCCTTAATTTCTGCTTATCTGGAAATATTCTAATGTTGCCATTGTATTTGAGAGACATTTTTACTTAATATAGAATTGCTGAGTTTTTTTGGTTTTTTTTTTTACTTTCGACCTTTTATATAGGTCTTCCCACTGTCTTCTTGCCTACGTGGTTTTAGCTACATAGTTGGAGATTAGTTTTATTGGTTCCCCTTTGCAGATAGGTGACTTTATTTTTCCTTAGCTGATCTCAGGATTCTTTGTTTGTCTTTGGTCCTTTTTTTTTTTGCACATTTGTTTATAAGTCTTGGTGACTTTCTCTGGGCTGTATCCTGTATGGGGTTCATTGCGCTTCTTGGATGGGTATCTTCTTATCTTTCATAATGATAGATAGCGAAGTTTCCTGCCAGGATTATTTGACAATTGTCTCTGTGTTTTGCATTGCACCCCTGCCCCATCCATTGGATCTCTTATCATATGCAAGTTTTTCCTCTTGATAGTGTCCCACATGATTATTAGGATTTCTTCATTCTTTTTTCTGATTTTTCCTCAAACAAATTGGTATCAAGGGACTTTTCTTTAATTTCACTAATCTGTCTTCCATTGCTTCAATTCTGGTCCTATATCTTTCTTTTGAGTTGTCTGTTTCTGAAATTTTATTTTTAATCTTTTGGCTTTCTAGTTGATGTTTTTGTATGGTTTCTAGTTGTTTCGTTTTTATATTGTTTTCCTGAATTCTTTATCGCTTCTTTTATGAGTTGTAAACAACTTGACAACAGTGGGTTTTTTGTTTGTTTGTTGCTTTCTTTCATTTTGTCAGTGCCTTCCTTGATTTTGTCTATATTTTTCTTGGTTTTGCCTGTGTTTTCACAGGCTGTTTCTTACCCCCGGCAGTTTTTTTGTTATTTCAGTCACTTGCTGACTCCATCTTGTCCTGCTTCTTTTTGTGATTTGATATTGTCTGTTGTTTCCGAAGCATCAAGAAATTATTATATCTATTTATTTACTGTGTGTTTGTTGAACCCTGAAATTTTGTTTTGTTTTGATATATCCAAGTAGGCTGGGCCTGTGTTTTGCTCCGGTCTCTAATTTTGCCATTTTGATGCTCTCACTACCTTTCTCAGGGTTGGTGGAGGAATGACTGCATGTGTGAGTGTGGGTCTCTCGTGGGGCTGTTGAGGATACAGGTGGTGTTTCTGTTGAGGTGGTGTGTTTGTCTGTCCAGCTGGACCCTGGCTGTGGGTGCAGTGGGTGATCTTCCTAGTTTTGGGGTTGGGTGCTGTGTGTGTGCTCTGCTGATTGCAGGGTGGTTGGGTTTGGGGTATCTGGGTTGTTGGTCCCCAGATGAGTTGTCTGGAAACTCTCATCAATGGTTCCAGGTGAGCAGGGTTATGTGGGGATGTTTAGAATTAGAATATAGAATACAGAAGAATATACAATATACATTATAGAAGAATATACACAGTAGACTATACAATACAGAATATAGATTATACAAGAGCATATAATACAGAATTTAGAATATAGAAAGTAGAATGTAGAATACACAATATAAAATGTAGAATAAAGACTATAGAATACAGATCATAAAATATAGAAAATTATGGAATGTAGAATGTAAAATATAGAAGAATACACTATATTCTATTTTCAAAGTTCTTTTATATTCTGTATTCTATCTTCAGTATTCTATTTTCCATATTCTATGTTTCAAATTCTCTATTTTCTATAATCTATGTTCTTCTATATTCTATATTTTTGTATATTCTATATTCCATACTCTGCATTCTATATTTGATGTTCTACATTCTATATTTTTCTACATACAATATTCTTCTATATTCTATATTTCATATTCCATATTCTACATTGTATATTTTAAATTCTTCCATATTCTATGCTCTATATTCTGTATTCTACATTCTAAATTCTTTATTCTATGTTCTTCCATATTCTTCTATATTCTATATACTGTATTTTTCTGTATTCTATATTCCATAGTCTACATTCTTCCTTCTATAGTCTACATTCTTCTATATACTGTATTCTATATTCTTCTATAGTGTATATTTTGTTTTACACTCTATATTCTTATTCCATTAACTTCTATAATCTATATTCTTCTATATTCTGTGTTCTTTATGCTTTATTTATATTCTATATTTTGTATTCTACATTCTATATTCTTCTATATTCTATATTTTCTATATTCTATATTCCATCCTGTGTTCTGTATTCAATGTTCTTTTTCTATATTCTATAATTTTCTGTATTCTATATTCTACATTCTATATTCTTCTATAGTCTGTATCATATATTGTTCTATATTGTATATTCTGTATTTTGCATTCTACATTCTATATTCCATAATCTTCTATATTGTATAATGTATATTCTCTATATTATGTATTTTTATTCTATATTTTATATTCTGTATTCTACATTCTATTTTCTAAATTCTGTATTTTCTATATTCCATTGATTGTATTCTATATTCATTTTTCTCTATAGTCTATATTTTTTAATAATTTTCTGTATTCTATATTCCATATTGCATATTCTGTATACTCTATTCTACATTCTATATTCTCTTATAGTCTATCTTCTATATTTAATTCTACATTCTGTATTCCAGAATCTTCAATATTCTATAATCTATATTCTTCTATATTCTATGTTCTTTATTCTATATTTTATATTCTATATTTTGTATTCTACTTTGTACATACTCTATTCTATATTTATCTCTATTTTATATTTTTCTATATTCTCTATTCCATACCCTGTATTCTATATCACACATTCTATATTCTGTGTTCTATATTCTATGTTCTATATTCAATATTTTATATACTATATTCTTCTGTATTCTATATTCTATACTCCATATTCTATATTCTACATTCTGCATTCTATATTCTAGTCTTCTATGTTCTGTATTCTATACTCTTCTACATTCTTATTCTACATTCTATATTCTCTTATAATCTATATTCTTCTGCTATATTCTATATTGTACATTCTAAATTGTATATTAAATATTCTACAGTCTACATTCTATATTCTAAATTTTGTAATATTCTTTATTCTTCTCTATACTCTATTCCACATGCTATGTTCTCTATTCTACATTCTATATTCCATTTTCTTCTATATTCTACATGTTCTATTCTAAATTTTTCTGAATTCTGTATTCTTCTATATTCTATATTTTTTAGTGTTTATTCTACCTTCTAATCTCTATATTCTATATTCTTCTGTAATCTAATATTCTCTTGTATTCTCTATTCTACATTCTATATTCTTCTATAGTCTGTAATCTATATTCTTCTACTTTCTTTCTTCTATATTCTTCAACAGTGTATATCCGATACCTTATATTCCATATTTGTCCATATTCTATTTTCTTCTACGTTCTATCTTCTATCTTCTGTAGTCTGTCATCTATATTCTGTATTCTTCTATATTCTGCATTCTATAGCCTATATCTTCTATATTCTAAATTTTTGCTCTATATTTTCCTATATTCCATATTCTGTTTTTCAGTTTTCTATATTCTTCTATAATTATACTCTACATTCTTCTATTGTCCATATTCCATATTCTTCTATACTCTATGTTCTTTTATATTCTGCATTGTATTTTCTATGTCCTATGTTCTTCTATATACTATATTCCTCTATATTCTATGTTCTACGTTCTAAATTCTTCTATATTCTATATTCTGTATTTTATATTCTACATTCTAAATTCTATATTCTCCAATGTTCTATATTCTTTTATATTCTCTTTCTATATTTTTACATATTCTAGGTTCTATATTCCATACTCTGTATTCTATATTGTATATTCAAAGTTCTATGTTCTATATTCTTTATTTTTATATATACTATATTTTTCTGCGTGGTATATTCTATGTTCCATATTCTACATTCTGTATTCTTTTAAATTCTGTATTCTTTTAAATTTTACATTCTACATTCCATAATTCTCTGTATTCTACAATCTGTATTCTATATTCTATAGTCTTTATTCTATATTTTATATTCTGTAGTCTACATTCTATATTCTGTATTCTATGTTCTTCAGTAATCTATATTCTTTCGTTATAGTCTTCTACTGTGTACATTCTTCTATAATGTATATTCTGTATTCTTCTGTATTCTATATCCTAATTCTTCTATATTCTCTATTCCATATTCTGTATTCTTCAATATTCTGTATTCTACATTCTACTATATTCTTTTTCTTGTATTTTCCCTACCCTTGTATATTCTATATTCTTCTATATTCCGTATTCTATGTTCTTCTATATTCTATATTTTACATTGTACATTCTATATTCCATTATTTTCTATATTGTATGATTTATAATCTTCTATATTCTATACTTTCCTGTATTCTTCATTGTATACTTTGCATTGTATAATCTGTATTCTACATTGTACATTTTATATTCTTCTGCATTCTATATTCTAAATTTATATTCTATTTTCTTTTATATCCTGTATTCTTTATGCTATATTCTTCTATAATGTATATTCTATATTCTTCTTTATTCCAAATCCTCTATACACTATATTGTTCTGTTTACAAAGTTCTTTTATATTCTGTATTCTATCTTCAGTGTTCTATGTTCCATATTCTATATTTTAAATTATATTCTGCAATCTATGTTCTTCTATATTCTATATTTTTGTATATTCTATATTCCATACTCTGTATTCTATATTTGATGTTCTATATTGTTTTGCCACATACACTATTCTTCTATATTCTATATTTCATATTCCATATTCTACATTCTGCATTGTATATTTTAAATTCTTCCATATTCTATGCTGTGTTCTATATTCTACATTCTAAATTCTATATTCTTCCATATACTTCTAGTCTATATTTTTCTATATACTACATTTTTCTGTATTCTCTATTCCATATTCTTCCTTCTATATTCTATATTCTACTATGTTCTGTATTCTATATTCTATATTGTATATTCTGTATTTTAAATTCTATATTCTATTATCTTCTATAATCTATATTCTTCTATAGTCTGTGTTCTTTACCCTTTGTTTTATATTCTGTATTCTACATTCTATATTTTTCTATACTCTATATTTTCTATATTACATATTCCATACTGTGTTCTATATTCAATGTTCTTTTTCTATATTTTTCTATACAATTTTCTGTATTCTATATTCTTCATGCTTTACTCTATATTCTTCTATAGTCTGTATCATATTTTTCTATATTGTAAATTGTGTATTTTACATTCTACATTCTATATTCCATAATCTTCTATATTGTATAATGTATATTCTCCATATTATGTATTTTTTTCTATATTTTATATTCTATATTCTGTATTCTACATTCCGTATTCTAAATTCTATATTTTTCTATATTCCATTGTCTATATTCAATGTTGTTTTCTATATTTTTTATAATTTTCTATATTCTATATTCCATATTGCATATTCTGTAAATCATATTCTACATTCTATATTTTCTTATATTCCATCTTCTATATTCTATATTTAATTCTATATTCGAGAACATTCTATATTCTATATTCTTCTGTATTCTATGTTATTCTACTTTGTACGTACTCTATTCTACATTCTATATTTAAGTCTATTCTATATTCTCTATTCCATACTCTGTATTCTAGATTCCATATTCGATGTTCTATATTCTATATTTTTTGTATCTTATATTCTTCTGTATTCTGCATTCTATATTCCATATGCTATATTCTACATTCTGCATTTTATATTCTTCTATGTTCTGTATTCTATACTCTTCTACATTCTATATTCTTCTATTGTAATCTATATTCTTAAAAAAATTTCTTATACCTGCTATATTCCATATTGTACATCCTAAATTCTATATTCAATATTCTAGTCTACATTCTATATTCTAAATTTTTCAATATGCTTTATTCTTCTCTATTCCCTATCCCATATTCTATGTTCTCCATTCTCCATTCCATTTTCTTCCATATTCTATATTCTACATTTTGTATTCTAATTTTTTTCTGAATTCTATATTTTTTATGTATATTCTACCTTCTAATCTCTATATTCTTCTGTAATCTATTCTCTTGTATTCTCTATTCTACATTCTATATTCTTCTATATTTTGTCATCTGTATTTTTCTACTTTATTCTCTATTCTTCAATACTGTATATCCTATACCCTATATTCCGTTTGTCAATATTCTATTTTCTTCTACATTCTATCGTCTATATTCTGTAGTCTGTCATCTATATTCTTTATTCTTCTATATTCTGCATTCTATATCCTCTATCTTCTAAATTTATGCTCTATGTTTTCCTATATTCTGTATTCTATATTTTTCAATATTCTACATTCTTCTATAATTATATTTTACATTCTCCTATTTTCCATATTCCTTATTCTTCTATACTCTATATTTTTCTATATTCTTTTTTCTTCTATGTTCTGTATTGTATCTTCTATGTTCTTCTGTATACTATATTCCTCTATATTCTATAGTCCATATTCTATATTCTACGTTCTAAATTCTTCTATATTCTATATTTTATACTCTACATTCTAAATTCTTTTATATTCTATTTCTATATTCTTCCATAATCTAGGTTCTATATTCCATTCTCTGTATTTTATATTGTATATTTAAAGTTCTATGTTCTATATTGTTTATCTTTCTATATACTGTTTTTCTGTATGGTATATCCTATGTTCCATATTCTATATTCTATATCCTATATTCTACATTCTGTATTCTTCTATAGTATGCATTCTATATTCTTCTATATTTTACATTCTACATTTCATAATTTTCTATATTCTATAATCCATAACCAATACTCTTCATTTTATATTTTATATTCTGTATTCTACATTCTATTTTCTATATTCCAAATTCTGTATTCTATGTTCTTCTATAATCTATATTCTGTATCGTATAGTCCTGTAGGGTAGCCCGCATGCACGAACAGGCCCGAATAGCAGAGCCCCGCAGGTATGGCGAAGCCCTGCAGGTAAGGCGAAGCCTGAAAGGAGAGTCCCTCAGGCAACAATAGTCTGGAAAGGAGAGCCCCGCAGGCATGAACAGGCCCGAACAGAGAGTCCTGCAGGGAAGAATAGGCCCGAATGGAGAGTTCTGCAGGCAAGTATGCGCCCAAATGGAGAGTCCCGCAGGCAAGAATAGGCCCTAACGGAGAGTCCCGCAGGCAAGAATATCCCCTAATAGAGAAGCCCCACAGGCAAGAACAGGCCCAAATAGCGGAGCCCCGCACGCAGAAAAAGGCCTGAATAACGGAGCTCCACAGGCACTAAGAGGCCCGAATAGAGGAGCCCTGCAGACAAGAGGAAGCCTGAAAGGAGAGTCCCGCAGGCAAGAATAGTCCCAAACTGGGACTCACGCAGGCAAGAATAGGCCCGAATTGGAGCCCGGCAGGCAAGAAAAGGCCCTTACACAGTCCCGCGGGCAAGAATAGGCCTGAAGAGAGGAGCCCCGCAGGCAAGAATAGGCCCGAACAGAGTTCCACAGGCAAGAATACGCCCGAATAGAGAAGCCTGGAGTCGAGAACAGGCCCGAACGGAGAGTCCCGCAGGCGAGAACAGGCCCGAAAGGAGAGTCCCGCAGCCGAGAAAAGGCCCGAACAGAGATTCCCACAGGCCAGAATAGAGGAGCCCTGTAGGCAAGAATAGGCCTGAACAGGGTCCCGAAGGCAAAAATAGACCTGAACGGAGAGTCCCGCAGGAAAGAATAGGCCCAAACGGAGAGTGCTGCAGGCAAGAATACGCCAGAACGGAGATTTCTGTAGCCAAGAATAGGCCCCAACAGAATCCGGAAGGCAAGAATAGGCCCGAATAGAGGAGCCCCGCAGGCAAGAATAGGCCCTAAGGCAGAGTACTGCAGGGGAGAACAGGCCCGAATGGAGAATCCCACAGGCAAGGAGAGGCCAGAATAGAGGAGCCCTGTAGCCAAGAATAGGCCCCAACAGAATCCGGAAGGCAAGAATAGGCCCGAATAGAGGAGCCCCGTACACAAGAACAGGCCCGCATAGGGGACCCGCCACACAAGAACACACACGAATATCGGAGCTCCGCAGGCACAGCAGGCCCGAATAGAAGAGCCCCGCAGGCAAGAGGAGGAGAAAGGATGCTCCCGCAGGCAAGATTAGGCCCGAACGGAGGTTCCGCAGGCAAGAATACGCCGGAACGGAGAGTCCCGCAGGCAAGAATACGCCGGAAGGGAGAGTCTCGCAGGCAAAAACAGGCCCTAACGGAGAGTCCTGCAGGCAAGAATAGGCCTGAACGAATGATCCCACAGGCAAGAATAGGACCGAACAGAGTGTCCCACAGGCACGAATGGGCCCTAACAGAAGGTCCCGCAGGCGAGAATAGGCCGGGAGGGAGAGTCCCGCAGGCCAGGATAGGCCCGAACGGAGATTCCCGAATGCAAGAATAGGCCCAAATAGAGGAGCCCCGCAAGCAAGAATAGGCCCTAAGAGAGAGGCCTGCAGGGGAGAACAGGCCCGAACAGAGAGTCCCACAGGCAAGAATAGGCCAGAATAGAGGAGCCCTGTAGGCAAGAATAGGCCTGAACAGGGTCCCGCAGGCAAGAATATAGAATGTTGAATACAGTATAAAGAATATGAAATATAGAATACACAAAAATATAGTATATGTAAATATGTAGAAAATAGAAGATTGAATATAAAAAAATAGAGAATATAGAAAAATTTCAAATGTTTAATATAGAATGTAGAATATAGAAGATTTTAAAATGTAGACTATACAATATGGAATATAGAATACAGAAGAATATAGTATGGAGAAATATAGAACATCGAATAGAGAATAGAGAGTATGGTATATAGGATATAGGAAAATATAGAATATAGAAGAACATAGAATTTAGAATCTGGAATATAGAATATAGAAAAATTCAGAATACAGAATATGGAATATAGAAGGAAACAGTACATAGAAGAAAACTGAACATAGAACACAGAACACAGAAGATAGAATACAGAATGTAAAAGAATATAGAAAATAGTAGAATATAGGATATACAAGAATATGGAATACAGAAGAATATAAACAAGAATATAGATTATAGAATATACATTACGGAAGAATATAGAATACAGAATATAGAAGAGTATTGAATATAAATTTAGAATATAGAAGAATATAGAATAGAGAAGGCTATAGAAAATACAAGAAAAAGAATATAGTAGAATGTAGAATACACAATATGGAAGAATAGAGAATATAGAAGAATTAGAATATAGAATACAGAAGAATATAGAATATACATTATAGAAGAATATACACAGTAGAAGACTATACAATACAGAATATAGATTATACAAGAACATGTAATACAGAATTTAGAATACAGAAAGTAGAATACAGAAAACAGAATATAAAATATAGAATAAAGACTATAGAATACAGATTATAAAATATAGAAAATTATGGAATGTAGAATGTAAAATATAGAATACACTATATTCTTCTATTTTCAAAGTTCTTTTGTATTCTGTATTCTATCTTCAGTGTTCTGTGTTCCATATTCTATATTTTAAATTCTCTATATTCTATAATCTATGTTCTTCTATATACTATATTTTTGTATATTCTATATCCCATACTCTGTATTCTATATTCTATATTTTTCTACATACAATATTCTTCTATATTCCATATTCTATATTCTACATTGTATATTTTAAATTCTTCCATATTCTATGTTCTGTATTCTACATTCTAAATTCTTTATGTTCTTCCATATTCTATATTTTTCTATATACTATAATTTTCTGTATTCTACATTCCATATTCTACATTTTTCCTTCTAAATTCTATATTATTCTATATTCTGAATTCTATATTCTTCTATATTGTAGATTCTGTATTTTACATTCTATATTCTATATTCTATATTCTATAATCTATATTCTTCTATATTCTGTGTTCTTTATGCTTTATTTCATATTCTATATTTTGTATTCTACATTGTATATTCTTCTATATTCTATTTTTTCTATATTCTATATTCCATACTGTGTGTTCTATATTCAATGTTCTTTTTCTATATTCTATATTTTTCTGTATAATTTTCTGTATTCTATATTCTACATTCTATATTCTTCTATAGTCTGTACCATATGTTGTTCTATATTGTATATTCTGTATTTTACATTCTACATTCTATATTCCATAATCTTCTATATTCTAGAATGTATATTCTCTATATTATGTATTTTTTATTCTATATTTTATATCCTGTATTCTACATTCTATATTCTAAATTCTATATTTTTCTATATTCCATTGTCTGTATTCTATATTCAATGTTTTTTCCTATAGTCTATATTTTTTTATAATTTTCAGTATTCTATATTCCATATTGTATATTCTGTAAACTATATTCTACAGTCTATATTCTCTTATATTCCATCTTCTATTAAAAAAATTTTTTTTATTCTATATTCCAGAATCTTCTATATTCTGTAATGTATATTCTTCTATATTCTATGTTCTTTATTCTATATTTTATATTCTGTATTGTATTTTTTTTTTATTGTACTTTGTACATACTCTATTCTATATTCTATATTTATCTGTATTCTATACTTTTCTATATTCTCTATTAATACCCTGTATTGTATATTCCATATTCTATATTCCAAATTCTTCTATATTCCATATTCCACATTCTAAATTCTATGTTCTTCTATATTTTCCTATATCCTATATTCCATACTCTGTATTCTATATTCGATGTTCTATGTTGTATATTCTGTATTTTTGTCTATACTATATTCTTCTGTATTCTATATCCCATATTGTATATTCTACATTCTATATTATAAAATCTTCTATAGTCTACATTCTGTATTCTATATTCTTCTATATTCTATGTTCTATATTCAATCTTCCATTTTCTATATTTTTACATATACTATGTTTTTGTGTATTCTGTATTCCATATTCTTGATACTATAGTCAACATTCTATGTTCTTCTATATTCCGTATTCCATATTCTCCTACATTCTATATTTTACACTGTACATTCTATATTCCATAAACTTCTGTATTGTATAATTTACAATCTTTTATATTCTATAATCTATATTCTCCTATATTCTTCATTCTATACTTTGCATTCTGTAATCTGTATTCCACATTGTACATTTTATATTCTTCTGTATTCTATATTCTAAACATATATTCTATGTTCTTCTATATTCTGTTATCTATGCTATATTCTTCTATAATGTATATTCTATATCCTTATTTATTCCAAATCCTCTATACACTATATTCTTCTATTTTCAAAGTTCTTTTATATTCTGTATTCTATCTTCAGTATTCTATGTTCCATATTCTATATTTGAAATTCTTTACATTCTATAATCTATGTTCTTCTGTATTCTATATTTTTCTATATTCTATATTCCATACTCTATTTGATGTTCTATATTCTGTATTTTTCTACATACAATATTCCTCTGTTCTATATTGCACATTTCATATTCCATATTCTACTCTCTGCATTGTATATTTTAAATTCTTCCATATTCTATGTTCTATATTCTTCCATATTCTTCTATGTTCTATATTTTTCTACATACTATATTTTTCTGTATTCTATATTCCATATTCTTCATTCTTCCTTCTGTATTCGTCTATATTCTGTACTCTATATTTTTCTATATTGTATATTCTGCATTTTATATTCTATATTCCATTATCTTCTATATTCTTTAATCTATATTCTTCTATATTCTGTGTTCTTTATGCTTTATTTCATATTCTATATTTTGTATTCTACATTCTATATTCTTCTATATTCTATATTCCATACTCCGTGTTGCATATTCAGTGTTCTTTTTCTGTATTCTATACTTTTCTATATAATTTTCTGTATTCTATATTCTTCCATAGTCTGTATCATATATTCTTCTATATTGTATATTCTGTATTTTACATTCTACGTTCTACATTCCGTAATCTTCTATATTCTGTAATGTTTATTCTATACATTATGTATATTTTTATTCTGTTTTATATTCTATATTTTTCTATATTCCATTGTCTGTATTCTATATTCAATTTTTTTCTATAGTCTATATATTTTATAATTTTCTGTATTCTATATTCCATATTGCATATTCTGTATACTATATTCTGCATTCTATATTCTCTTATATTCCATCTTGCATATTCTATATTTAATTCTACATTCTATATTCCAGAATCTTCTATATTCTATAATCTATATTCCTTTATATTCTATGTTCTATATTTTATATTCTGAATTCTACTTTGTACATACTCTATTCTATAATCTATATTTATCTCTATTCTATGTTTTTTCTATTTCTCTGTTTCATGCTCTGTATTCTATATTTTATATTCCATATTCAGTGTTCTATATTCTATATTTTTATATACTATATTCTTCTGTATTCTACATTCTATATTCCTTATTCTATATTCTACATTCTGCATTCTGTATTCTTCTATGTTCTGCATTCTATACTCTTCTACATTCTTATTCTATATTCTTCACTTATAATCTACATTCTTCTATCTGCTATATTCTATATTGTACATTCTAAATTCAATATTCTACAGTCTGCATTCTATATTTTAAATATACTCTATTCCATATTCCATGTTCTCCATTCCAAATTTTATATTCTATTTTCTTCTATATTCTACATTTTATGTTCTAAATTTTTCTGAATTCTTCTATCTTCTATATTTTTATTGTACATTCTGCCTTCTAATCTCTATATTCTTCTATAATCTAATATTCTCTTGTATAGTCTATTCTGTATTCTCTATTCTACATTCTATATTCTTCTATGTTCTATATTCTTTTATATTCTATTTCTATATTTTTCTATAGTCTAGGTTGTATATTCCATATTCTGTATTCTATACTGTATATTCTATGTTCTATATTCTAAAATCTTCCATATTCTACATTCTGTATTCTAAATTCTGTATTCTTCTAGATTCTGTATTCTAGATTTTTCTATATTCTGTGTTCTATATTCAATCTTCTATTTTCTATATTTTACATATACTATATTTTTGTGTATTCTATATTCCATATTCTTGATACTATATTCAACATTCCATATTCTTGTATATTCTGTATTCCATTTTCTCCTATATTCTACATTTTACATTCTACATTGTATTTTCAATAATCATGTATATTGTATAATTTATAGTCTATATTCTGTAATTTATATTCCCCTATATTCTTCATTCTATAGTTTGCATTCTATAATTGCTATTCTACATTGTACATTTTATATTCTTCTGTATTCTATATTCTGAATTTATATTCTATTTTCTTCTATATTCTGTATTCTTTATGCTATGTTCTTCTATAACATATATTCTATACTCTTCTTTATTCCAAATCCTCTATACACTATATCCTTCTATTTTCAAAGTTCTTTTATATTCTGTATTGTATACTCAGTGTTCTATGTATCATACTCTATATTTTAAAGTCTCTGTATTCTATGATCTGTGTTCTTGGATGTTTTTCTACATTCTGTATTTTTGTATATTCTATATTCCATACTCTGTATTCTATATTTGATGTTCTATATTCTATATTTTTCTTCATACAATATTGTTCTATATTCTATATTGCATATTTTGTATTACATATTATATATTCTACATTCTATATTTTAAATTCATCTATATTCTCTATTCTATAGTCTATGTTCTTCCATATTCCATCTTTTTATATACTATATATTTCTGTATTCCATATTCTACATTTGTCCTATATTCTATATTCTTCTATATCCTGTTTTCCTCTATATTGTGAATTCTGTACTTTACAATCTGTATTCTATTGTCTTCTATATTCTATAAAATATATTTTATGTTCTGCGTCATTTATACTTTATTTCCTAATCTATGTTTTTTATTCTACAGTATATATTCCATGTTCAATATTCTATATTCTTCTATATTCAATATTTCCTGTATTCTCTATTCCATACTATGTGTTCTATATTGAATGTTCATTTTCTATATGTGGCAAACAGGTCATCCGTGTCCCCACATCCATAAACCATTGGACTGCTGGGGCCCAGGCTGCCAGGATTTCGGCCTTGCCTTCGGAGCCCGGCCACATACGCAGCTTTTGACCGGAGGCGGGGATGGGTAGAAAGCAAAAATTTGGAAAATGGCAGTGTCTCCTCGATTTCTCTGGCATTGTCTTTTTGACCGGAATGTTTTTTTCCTAGTAGGATGAGGCACTGACGGAAAAGGCAGGATTATGTGTGCAGGAAAGGTGTGTGCTGAGAGGGTGACGACGTTGAGACTAGGTTGGGATCTTTCGTCCCAGGAAAGGCCCCTGGCAGGTGTGGGTCAATGTTCTCTGCCCTTCCCGTTGCGGGGGGCGGTTTCACCATACAAAGCAGCAGAGGAATTATTCCTCGCCTGAGAGCTTGCATCTGCCCACAAGCTACAACTGGCCAGGGTCCACCCTACTTTATTCCTCATGTCAATCAACAAGAGCTAAGACATTCCAGAGAGACTACCTGCTATTGTCTGCCCATGGGAAAGTGGTACAGCCAGAAGCCTCCTCCGTTTCATCTCCAGGCTCTCTCTCAGGCCCCTCGTACTTGTGATGTGTCTCAGAGGTAGAATGAATAGATTTCTCTGAATGACCACATACAGAGAGGGGCCATAGATGCTGAGGAAGGGTGCCTTGAACACTGATATTCTAACATAAGTGGAACAGAGATACTTCCCTGCTATCCCAGTGTGTCGAAGCTGTCCACATCAACGGTTACCTACTGTGAAGATATTCCCTGGGTGCCCTCGATTTTGTGGCCAAAGACAGAAGGGGCCGTTGTGTATCCATGGGTAAAATGGAGGGCTCTGCGGAACTGGCGGGTTAGGCTGGACCTCTCCTATTGGCTCAGTGTTTGTAACCCGTCCCGTCAGAAGTTACGCCCACCCTTCCGGTGGCTGTCTCCATGCTGATTAGGAAAAAAACCTTAAGCCCCACACTCAGCCTTCACCTGACCTACCTGGCCTCTTTACCCTCATCGAGACCACTGTGTGGATGAAAGAAAGGATGTCGGCCAGTGACCAAGTGTCCTCATTGCCTTTGAAGGATTAGGCTCCTGGCCTGGGCAGAAGACAGCCAAGGTCAGCCTGAGCCTAGACACCTAGTGACCTGTGACATTGCAACCAGTGATAGATGTTGATTTCCACGCTCACGTATCCTCAGGTGGCGGATTCACAGTGGTCAGAGGAGAACTATAAGTAGAGATCACACACTCACGAGGGCACGGGTCAAAGGTCGGGGAAAATACCTGAGGTCGTGGAGCTCTAACAGAGCCAGCCTAGGGCCAAGGCCTCCCTCTTGTACGTGGCAAAGTGGTGAACCATAGGCATGAATTTCAGTGGCTGGATATGACTCTAGAACTTATTCAACTTGTTTTATGCTGTTGGGTACTTGGACTTGTTTCAGAGTATCACTATTATAAATAAAACTATAATGAAGATGCTCATATATAAATCTTTCTCTAAATCTGATGATTTCCTTAGGATAGATTCCAAGCAAGGGCTTTGCGATAGTGTTTAAATTGTATTGTTTTCTTTCCCTGACTCTATGCCAGACTCCACTGCAGCTCAAACCTAATAACCACTCGGTGTTTTCATTGTCGCAGGATTTTTAGACATGCCTCAGGAATTTAGACAGTGACTGGTCATTTTCTTTAGTTAAAACATTTTCTTTTGATGTAGTAACTCCAACAGAAACATTCTTTCAATTTTCCTAATAATGCTACATGTTTATTTCTGTATTATTTAAGCATCACTTATCAGTAAACCAAATTCCAGCTTAAATGATTCAGCACATTGATGAATATTTAGAACCCTTCCCCTTGGAGATATGCACTTCTATAGTCATCAGTGATGATCAAAAGCAAACTAAATTGCTTAATTTTCTAACAGAAAACATTGGTGCTTTCATGACTATTAACTAACTCAATCAATCTTAATTACTTATTCTACACTAATCATGTCAGTTGCTAAGACCTTAAATTGGAGAAAAAGAATGCATTTGGGAGGTGATGTTTACTTTCTCCCAAACTGAACATCAAGACTGCACCCAAAGTATATAATGTCCATCAACATTTACTGAATATCTGACGGCTTCAAATTTGGTGGTGATATGTCAAGAATGCTTAGAGCTAACATGGAGCCTAAATATTTATGAAAAACGTATAAAAAATACATACAAAGAACACTGCTTAGTAAAAACAACTGTGCAGAAGTGATCTGAAAATGCTGAGGTAGGCACATTTTCTAGCAGATCTAACATGAGAAAGGACGGAAAGTTGGAAATGAATCTGAAAAGGACTCAAGATAAGACAAGGATCTTTTAAAAGCAGCTTCTTTTTGTTGTGAGGTGCCGTTGAGTGGATTCCGACTCATAGCGACCTTGTAGAACAAAGTAGAACTGCCCCATAGGGTTTCCAAGGAGCAGCTGGTGGATTCGAACTGCCAATCTTTTGGTTAGCAGCCGTAGCTCTTAATAAGTGTGCCACCAAAGCTCCATAAATGTAGCTGGGACTCCTCAAATATTGTTGTTATTATCTGCCTTTGAGTTGGCCCTTGACTCATGGCCACTGTATGTACAATGGGATCAGATCATTGTGATCCACGGGATTTTCATTGGCTGATTTTCAGTAGATCACCAGGCCTTTCTTCCTACTCTGTCTTAGTCTGAAAGCTTCACTGAAACCTGTCCATCACAAGTGACCCTACTGGTATTTGAAATCCTGTGATGGCTACCCTGAGGTTCACTGTCTGGGAATCAAACCCAGGTCTCCTGCATGGAAGGTGGGAATTCTACCACCGAACCACCACTGTCCCCTCAAGGAAGAATCCTTTTATAAATGAGGGGTGATATTTTGTGCCCAGGGTGACAAATTGGTTTACAAAGCTAATTCTGTTAGAAATAAGGGTTATTAGAATTTGTGAGGAAGATGTCATTCAAACTGAAGTGGTGGGGGACCGTGGTCCTTTATTCCTGGATGCATATACAGAACTTAGCAAAATCACAGCCTCGTTGTTTATTCTTGGGGATATTTCTTGTATAAATTTTTGAAACACTTGAAATTAACCCCTGGGAGCTAAAGGTCAAGGTTTTACAGGATTTCTTTTAAGACGAATATTTAAGATTGAACGTGTCCAGTATTCTTATTAGGAGTCCCTTGGTGGCACAAATCGTTAAACCCCACTACTAGCTGGAAGGCTGGCGATTTAAACTCACCCAAGGTGCATCAGATGACAAGCCTGGTGATCTGCTTCTGAAAGGTCACAACCATTGGAAACACTACAGATCAGACAGATTTTAGACAGATATATGGATGGATAGATGGATGGACAGGCAGATGAAAGGATAGATGGATGGATGATGGATGGATGATAGGTGGATAGTGGATGGACAGATGGACGGATGGGCGGATGGACAGATGGACGGATGGATGGATATTTAGGTAGGTAGGAGATAAAGATAGCAGCCCTTGAGTTGACTCCAACTCAGTGAGATCTTATGTACAGCAGAACAACATGCTGCCTGGTCCTGAGTCATCCTCATGATCACTGGCATTTGCAAGTCCATCCTTGTTCTGTTGTGACAATCCATCTCACCAAGGGTCTCCCTTACCCTTGCTGGCCCTCTACTTCACCAAACACAATGCTGTCCTTCAGCCATTGATCTCTCTTGATGATGCGTCTAAATTTAGCAAGCTAGTTGGCCAATCTTCTTGGATGACCTCATTAACATAAGAAAGGAATAAGCTATTTCCAAACAGAATCATATCCACATGTCCAGGAGCCAAGCTTTCATATTTTTGGGGGGGGACATAATCCAATCCATAACAAAGTATTCAAAAACAGACAGAGCTGTGTAGACAACACCTTTCTTTCCAAACTCCAATTTCCAAAACGTAGGTGTTTAGCAATATTACATTCTTTTCTTCTCCCTTTTTCTTGCTTCCCACAGTCCCCTTCCCAAGCCCTGCTGCATTGTAGGAAGAAAACACCACATATATTTAATGAGTGTGTGATTTCTTTTTTCATTCCTACGGCTTTATTTTTTAGTGATAGAGAAAATTGGAGTGCAATTTATGTATATTCATCAGTACTCACTCCGCCTCCATGGGCGTCCATTAAGGTAAAATGAATGCTGTGTAAATTAATTAAATCTGAGCCAAAGCTGTATATTTTCATTTGATGAGGGTGCTTTAAGGGTCTGTGACTGATACATTATTAAAAGAATTAAGTTTGAGGTTAAATTAGTTCTTGAGCCTCCTCCAGGCTGATACCCTGTATTTTGCGTGTACAACTGGACAGGTTGACCAGCCTCCCTGAATAAATAAAGCTGTTACACCAGGGCTGGCCTGCTACTTGGAACATCTAGATACTCTTAGCTGCAGAGAAGGATGAAACACTCATTTAAAAATAAATGCAAATAAATTAATTTCCAAGACAAAGGAATTGCACTAATAGCTGAAGTAAACATATGGCGGCAAAACTGTGTGATCAGGGAGTGTCTTTCCTTTTGAATGTTTGGGTTTGTCCATTATGTAGTTATCTAGGACTCACTTCAGCAGCGCAGGTTCAGACAATGCCCTCGGAGTAAAATGTTTTATTTTAACGACGTACTATGCACTCTGCAGGAACCTGGTGGTGCAACGGTTAAGCACTCGACTGCTAACTGAAAGGTTAGCAGTGTGACCTTCCCCAGCAGCTCTGCTGGAGAAAAGACTTGTCGATCTGTTTCTGTAGAAGATTATAGCCTGGAAAACACTGTGGGGTAATTCTTATTTTGTCACACGGGGCCACTATGAGTCGGAATTGACTCCATGGTACCCAGTGATAACAACATGTATTGTGCGTTAAATGCAAGCCAAAGATGCAGATCTTGAAATGCAATTTATCTTGGGTGGCTATCGCAACTTAGATGGAAAGATTTACTAGTAAATGGAGCTCCGCCGTGTTGTAGGCTGCAGTATGAGGATGGTTCAAGTGAACAGACTTACCATGTGTCTTAGTCACTTAGTGCCGCTGTAAAAAGCAGGTGGCTTCAATGAACAGAAGTTTATTTTCTAACAGTCTAAGAGGCTACAAGTCCAAATTCAGGGCACCAGCTTCAAGGGAAGGCTTTCTCTCTCTGTTAGCTCTGGGGAAAGGTCTTTGTCATCAATCTTCCTCAGCTCTAGGAGCTTCTCAGCACTGGGACGCTGGGCCCAAAGGACGTGCTATTCTCCATGCTCTTGTTTCTTGGTGGTATGCGGTCTACATGTCTCTCTGCTAACTTCTCTCTTTTATATCTCAAAAGAGATTGTCTCAAGACACAATCCAACCTTGCAATTGAGTCCCGCCTCATTAACATAATTGCCACCTACCCCACCTCATTAACATCATGGAGGTTGTATTTACAACACATAGGAAAATCACATTAGATGAGAAAATGGTAGACAACCACACAATACTGGGGAATCACGGCCTAGACAAGTTGACACATATTCTATCCATAACAACATGCTACCCTTCTGAGTTGTGATGGCTTGTTTGTTACTGCACCATCTCTGTCCTAGCCTGACTAACACAAACCAGTCCTGGCACATGGTAACTGCCTTCTCATTGTTAACAATTATAACTTGCTGCCCTTCACTTGGAGGGAGCTCTGGTGGCACAGTGGTTAAATGCTTGGCTGCTAACTAAAAGTTCGGCTGTTTGAAACCACCAGCCACTGGGCAGGAGAAAGATGTGGCAGTCCACTTCTGTAACTATTACAGTCTTGGAACCTCTATGGGGCAGTTCTACTCTGTCCTACAGGGTTGTTATGGGAATCATCTTGACAGCGACAGGTTTCTTGGTTTGTCTCCTGGCCTCCTTATTGCAGAAATGAGGTTCAGTGTGGCCTAAAGCTTGGGTCTGGCAAGGGCTGCTGATTTGTTTTGCCTAGTCTTAAAGTTTTAAAAAAGCAAAGATGTCACTTTGATGACTAAGGTGTGCCTGACCCAAGCCATGGTCTTTTCAATGGCCTCATATGTGTGCGAACACTGGGCAATGAAAAAAAAGTCAGAAGAAGAATCGGTGCATTTGTGTGTCATGTTGATGAAGAATATTGAACATACCGTGGACTGCCATATGAACGAACAAATCAGTCTTAGAAAGAAATCCAACCAGCCTGCTCCTTGGAAGTGAGATGGAGAGACTTTGGCTCACTTACTTTGGACACGTCATCAGGAAAGTCCAGTCGCTGGAAAAGAACATCCTGGTTCGTAAAGTACAGGGTCAGCCAAAAAGAGGGAGCCCCTCCATGAGATGGGGTAACACAGTAGCCTTCACGTTGGACTCCAACATACCAGTGATGATGAAGGTGGCACAGGAATGGGCAGCATTTCATTCTGTCATATGTGGGGTCACCATGAGTCGGAGGCAGCTCAGCAGCAACTAACAACAAAATCATATTATCGCCACCTAATGAAGCTTTCACCTAATGTTCAGCTAGATACACGGAGAGCATCAAGACAGCTTACTCAGCTCAGTTAGCGACATCACAATCTCAGTAGGAACTCAGGGACTCTGAGACACCCCCACCTCTCGCCCAGAGAGCATGCAGTGACTACCTCTGGACAGCTGTATTTCTAGCTGCTTTTCCAGGAGTCAAAGTTTACACCCTTAGACACATCTGTTGGTGTTCCCCATCCACCATCCCTTGTCTGGCTGTAACGAGCTTGTCCTCATTGGGGCTCATCTCACTTCCCTCAACATCATGTTTTCAGCCATAAAAAAAAACCCATTCTGAGTCGATTCTGACTCACAGTGACCCTGTAGGACAGAGTAGAACTTCCCCATGGGGTTTCCAAGGAGTGGCTGGTGGATTTGAACCACTGACCTTTTGGTTGGCAGCTTAACCACTGTGCCACCAGGGCTTCCCCTTGTACCCTAAGATCCTGCTTCTCAGGGTTTGCATGTGAGGTTCCCCAGCACACAAACATTCTCACCTTCTCCCTGAGACAGCTCTCCTTCTCCCCTTTTTCCTTCATATAACTGACATTCACCCTGAGCTTGTGTGGATGTTTCTCCCTTGCCTGTGTCCAGCGTGCGCGTCCTTTGCAAGCTTCCACAGATGCTCCCTGCCCTTATGTCTACGACAGCTTCGCCCCGCATTGTTGTAGCAGCTGGATTATTTCCCTGTTCACCCTTGTCTTAGTCTCCGTGTGCTGTTGTAACAAAAATACCACAAGTGGGAGGCTTTAACAAACAGAAATTTGTGTTCTCACAGTTGGGGAGGCTAGAAGCCTGAATTCAGGGCACGGCCTCTAGGAGAAGGCTGTCTCTCTGCTGGTGCTGGGGAAGGTCCTTGTCTCTTTCAGCTTCTATACCTGGTTCCTTGGGGGATCTCCACGTGACATCTGTCTTTCCTCATCTGTGCTTGCTTGTTTGTGTACCACATCTGCTCTTTTTATGTCTCAGAAGTGATTCGTTTAAGACACACCCTACACTGATATGACCTTATTCACATAACAAAGAAAACTCTATCCTTAGATGGGATTTCATTTATAAGCATAGGGGTTAGAATTTGCAAGACCAATTACGTCTTGATTGCAAATACCTTCTTTATACACATGGGCCTTGCCAGATGGAATGCACACAAATAAAATTGACTACATCTGTGGAAAGAGGCGATGAAAAAGCTCAATATCGTCAGTCAGAACAAGGCCAGGGGCCAACTATGGAACAGACCATCAATTGCTCATGTGCAAGTTCAAGCTGAAACTGAAGAAAATCAGAGCAAGTACACGAGAGTCAAAATATGACCTTGAACACATCCCACCTGAATTTAGAGTTTATCTGAAGAATAGATTTGACTCACTGAACACTAGTGACTGAAGACCAGATGAGTTTGGAATGACATCAAAGACATCAGACATGAAGAAAGCAAGAGGTCATTGAAAAGACAGGAAAGAAAGAAAAGACCAAGACGGATGTCAGAGGAGACTATGAAACTTGCTCTCCAACATCGGCTAAAGCAAAAGGAAGAATTGATTAAGTAAAAGAACTGAACAGACGATTTCAAAGGGTCTCTTGAAAAGACAAAGTAAAATATTGTAATGACATGTGCGGAGAGCTGGAGATGGAAAACCAAAAGGGAAGAACACACTTGGCGTTTCTCAAGCTGAAAGAACTGAAGAAAAAATTCAAACCTCGAGTTGCAATAGTGAAGGGTTCTATGGGGAAAATGTTAAATGACGCAGGAAGCATCAAAAGAACATGGATGAAATACATAGAGTCATTATACCAAAAAGAATTAGTTGATGTTCAATGATTTCAAAAGGTAGCATATGATCAGGAACCAATGGTACTGAAGGAAGAAGTCCAAGTGCTCTGAAGGCATTGGCAAAAAAGAAGGCACTAGGAATTGATGGAATATCAATTGAGACGTTTCAACAAACAGATGCAGCACTGGAAGTGCTCACTTGTCTATGCCAAGAAATATGGAAGACAGCTTCCTGGCCAACTGACTGGAAGAGATCCATATTTATGCCTATTCCCAAGAAAAATGATCCAACCAAATGTGGAAATTATGGAACAATATCATTAATATCACATGCAAACAAATTTTGCTGAAGATCATCCAAAAGTGGCTGCAGCAGTATATCGACAGGTTACTACCCAAATTTCAGGCCAGATTCAGAAGAGGATGTGGAACCAGGGATATCACTGCTGTTGTCAGATGGGTCGTGGGTGAAAGAAGAGAATACCAGAAGGATGTTTTCCTGTGTTTCATTGACTATTCAAAGGCATCCAACTGTGAGAATCAGAACAAATTATGGATAACATTGCGAAGAATTGAAATTCCAGAACAGTTAATTGTGCTCATGAGGAACCTGTACATAGATGAAGAGGCAGTTGTTCGGACAGAACAAGGGGATACTGAGTATTTTAAAGTCAGGAAAGGTGTGTGCCAGGGTTGCATTCTTTCACCATACCTATTTAATCTGTATGCTGAGAAAATAATACGAGAAGCTGGACTATATGAAGAAGATCGGGGCATCAGGTTTGGAGGAAGACTCATTTATAACCTGTGATACGCAGATGATACAACCTTCCTTGCTAAAAGTGAAGAGGACTTGAAGCACTTACTAATGAAGATCAAAGACCACAGCCTTCAGTATGCATTGCACCTCAACATAAAGAAAACAAAAATCCTCACAAGTGGACCAGGAAGCAACATCATGATAAACGGAGAAAAGATTGAAGTTGTCAAGGATTTCATTTTACTTGGATCCACAATCAGCACCCATGGAAACAACACTCAGGAAATCAAAAGACACATTGCATTGGGGAAATCTGCAGCAAAAGACCTCTTTAAAGTGTTGAAAAGCAAAGATGTCACCTTGAAGACTAAGGTGGGTTTGACCTAAGCCATGGTATTTTCGATCATTTCATATGCATGTGAAAGCCGGACAATCAATAAGGAAGACCAAAGAAGAATTGAAGCCTATGAACTGTGGTGTTGGAGAAGAATATTGGATAT
This sequence comes from Loxodonta africana, assembly GCF_030014295.1. Lineage (NCBI taxonomy): Eukaryota > Metazoa > Chordata > Mammalia > Proboscidea > Elephantidae > Loxodonta > Loxodonta africana. Next base: position 82,104 of record NW_026974876.1, on the reverse strand, counting down.
ACCATGGACTGCCAATAGAACAAACAAATCTGTCTTGTAAGAAGTACAACCAGAATGCGCCTTAGAAGCAAGGATGGCGAGACTGCGTCTTACATACTTTGGACTTGTTATCAGGAGGGATCAATCCCTGAAGAAGGACATCACGCTTGGCAAAGTACAGGGTCAGTAAAAAAGAGGAAGACCCTCAATGAGGTAGATTGACACAGTGGCTGCAACAATGGGCTCAAGTATAATAACAATTTTAATGATGGTGCAGGACCAGGCAGTGTGTTTGGTTCTGTTGTGCATAGGGCTGCTGTGAGTTGGAACTGACTCGACCACACCTAATAACAGAACAACAACAGTGATGATGTCATCACCTCCATGATGAGCTTTGATATCAAAGATAATCTAAGAATTTCTGTCATTTAGTAGATTAATTTTTAATTGAACTATCGGTGGTTCGCGTATTCAAGGATGCTGTATGAGGGTAAGTAGTACAGAAAAGTGTTTTAGAGATGGTAATTACCAACTCTATTAGTGTGATGGTTAAAGTTGTGTGTCACCTTAGCTGGGCCATGACTTTCAGTGGTTTGGCAGTTATGACGTAGTTGGGCAGTCGTACGATGATGTGATCACCTCCATGATGAGATTCGATATAACATGATCACCTCCATGGTGGGATCTGCGGTGAGCAGCTGATTAGTGGAAAGGGAGTTTCCTTGGGAATGTGGCCTGCATCCAGTCTAGGTAGACTTCCTGGCAAGGCTCAAAGTTTTCGCTCACTCTGAATCCCTCAGCTGCCTCCTGTTGGTCTGATCTCTGGCTCTTGTGACTTGAGCTAGCAACTTACCTGCTGTCTTGCCAGCTGATCTTGGCATTCCTCACCCTCTGCAGCCTGTGATCCAGAGCCCTGCTCTCTGGCCTTTCGACCTTGGGTTTGCCAGGCCCTGCAGCTGTGTGAATCAGGAGAAGCCTGTATCCTGGCCCATTAGAGCTATGATAAGATTTGGCCAGTGAAAAACATTGTTTCATGAAGTCAGTGAACAATGAATGAAATGCCGTCAGAAGAAGAACAAGTAAGCCAAGACTAGAAGCTGGGACAGAGAGTGCTCAGTCTGAATACTATGCTATGTCTGAACGGGAGGCATAGCATACACAGAGAAGACTAAATTTGTGAAGTACTGGCCCAGTGGTTAAGAACTCGGCTGCTAACCAAAAGGTCGGTCCTTCAAATCCATCAGCCGCTACTTGGAAACCCTATGACACAGTTCTACTCTGTCCTATAGGGTCTACAAGTCGGAATTGATGCCCACAGGTGTGTGTGTGTGTGTGTGTGTGTATGTGTGTGTGGGCTAGTTGCTGCGAAGTCATTTCCAACTCATTGTGACCCCATGTGTTTCAGAGTAGAACCACATTCCATATGGTTTTCAATAGCTGATCTTTCAGACGTAGATTGACTAGACTTTCTTCCTAGGTGCCTTTGGGTAGACTTGAACCACCAATCTTCTGGTTAGCAGCTATCTCAGTTATCTAGTGCTGCTACAACAGAAATACCACAAGTGAATGTCTCTAATGAAGAGAAATTTATGCTGTCATAGTCCAGGAGGCTAGAACTGTGGACCCTTTGGTTAGCAGCCGTAGCACTTAACCACCATGCCACCAGGGTTTCTAGCCGCATGATACTCGGAGCCGTATCACAGTCACATCCATTTATTTGTGAAAGACCCCCACTGATTGCCCTTGTCATCGAAAACAAGAACTTAACAAAAATCAAGTTCCGACTTTTGCTTTGCGTGTCCAAGGAAGGCTGACACCACCTGACTGTCAGTGGAGGCTTGAGTGTTGCTGTCATGCTGAATAGTTTTCTGAGGAGCTTCCAGACCAGATGGACTAGGAAGAAAGGCCTGGCAATCTGCATGCAAAAATCAGCCAGTGAAAACCCTGTGGATCACAATAGCTCCATTTGCAACCCATCATGGGGCTGGTACAGGACCAGCCAGCGCTTTGTTTTGCCGTGTTTGGGATCCCTGTGAGTCGGGGGCCAACTCCACGGCAGCTAGCAACAACAGGAGCATTCAAGGAACGAAGATAAAAGATATGTAGATGTCATTGTGGGCTGCCGTCGAGTCATCCCCCGACTCATGGAGACCCTATATATTACAGAGTAGAACTACTCCACAGCCTTCTCTTGGCTGTAATATTTACCAAAGTAGATCACAGGCCTTTCTTCCACAGAACCTGTGGGTGAGTTCAAATAGCCACTCTTTAAGTTAGCCAAAAAATAAAAAATCAAACCTGTTGCCATTGAGTCGATTCTGACTCATCGTAACCCTATAGGACAGAGTAGAACTGCCCCATAGAGTTTCCAAGGAGTGCCTGGTGGATTCGAATTACCAACCTTTTGGTTAGAAGCTGTAGCACTTACCCACTGAGCCACCAAGTTTCCTTTAAGTTAGCAGCTGATGGCAAATCATTTGTACCACTCAGCCTCCTCTGATAAAAGATAAGAAAAAAAAAGCCTTGTGTAATTATAGATAACAACTACGTCCCCTTTGGGAAAGCAAGCACATAATTAAAATCTGAACTGTTACCTAGTGTTATAATGGAACAACGGGATTATTGAAGGGCCAAAACCTTTTTCTTTTTTGTAATGGGAAGCGTTTGCTTCCTTGTTTTTCTTGCTTCACTCTCCCATTGGCTGCCCCCACTACCTGCCCACATTTTTTCCCAGAAAGATGCCAGAAACAAACAAACAAAAAAACCAAACCCACAGCCATCTAGTCCTTTCTGACTCATAGCTACCGTGTAGGACAGGGTAGAACTGCCCCATAGTGTTTCCAAGGCTGCGATTTTCTTTTTATCAAACTTCAGATGAAGGCTTACAGAACAAACTAGCTTCTCCTTAAACATTTAGCGCACATATTCTTTTATGACATTGGTTAACACGCCCATGACTTGTCAACACTCTCCCTTCTCAACCTTGGGTCCCCTATTACCAGCTTTCCTGTCCCCTCCTGACTTCCATTTCCTGCCCCAGGGCTGGTGCTCCTCTTCAGTCTCATTTTGTTTTATGGCTCTGTATAATGTTTGGCTGAAGGGTGAGCCTTAGGAGTGACTTCATTATTGAGCCAAAAGGGTGTCTGAGAGCCATACTCTCAGGGTTTCTCCAGTCTGTCAGGCCAGCAAGTCTGGTGATTTTTTTTCAAATTAGAATTTTGTTCTACATTTTTCTTCATTTCTGCCTGGACCCCTGTACTGTGATCCCCGTCAGAGCAGTCAGTGGTGGTTGCCGGGTCCATCTAGCTTTACTGGACTCAATCTGGTGGAGGCCGTGGTAGATGCTCCCCTGGACTTTCCTTTTTTTATAATTTCTATTGTGCTTTAAGGGAAAGTTTACAAATCAAGTCAGTCTCTCACACAAAAACCCATATACACCTTGCTACACACTTCATATTACTCTCCCTAATGAGATAGCCCACTCTCTCCCTCCACTGTCTCGTTGCATGTCCATTTCACTAGCTTCTAACCCCCTCCACCCTCTCATCTCCCTTCCAGGTAGGAGATGCTAACATAGTCTCAAGTATCCACCTGATCCAAGAAGCTCACTCATCACCAGCATCCCTCTCCAACCCGCTGTCCAGTACAATCCATGTCTGAAGAGTTGGCTTCAGGAATGGTGCCTGTCCTGGGCCAACAGAAGGCCTGGGGGCCATGACCACCGGGGATCTTCTAGTCTCAACCATATCATTAAGTCTGGTCTTATAAGAATTTGGGGTCTGCATCCCACTGCTTTCCTGCTCCCTCAGGGGTTCCCTGTTGTGTTCCCTGTCAGTGCAGTCATCGGTTGTAGCCAGGCACCATCTAGTTCTGGTCTCAGGATGATGTAGTCTCTGGTTCATGTGACCCTTTCTGTCTCTTGGGCTTGTAATTACTTTGTGTCCTTGGTGTTCTTCATTCCCCTTTGATCCAGGTGGGTTGAGACCAATTGATGCATCTTAGATGGCTGCTCACTAGCGTTTAAGACCCCAGATGCCACCCTTCAAAGTGGGATGCAGAATGTTTTCTTAATAGGTTTTATTATGCCCATTGACTTAGATGTCCCCTGAAACCATGGTCCCCAGACCCCTGCCCCTGCTACACTGGCCTTCGACGCATTCAGTTTATTCAGGAGACTTCTTTGCTTTTGGTTTCGTCCAGTTGTGCTGCCCTCGCCTGTATTGTGTGCTGTCTTTCCCTTCACCTAAAGTAGTTCCTATCTACTATCTAGTTAGTGAATGCCCCTCTCCCACCCTCTTTCCCTCCCCCCTCTCGTAACAACAAAAGAATGTTTTCTTCTCGGCTCAAACAGTTTCTCAAGTTTTTATAATAGTGGTCTTATACAATATTTGTCCTTTTGCAACTGACTAATTTCACTCAGCATAATGCCTTCCGGTTTCCTCCATGTGATGAAATGTTTCACAGATTCCTTGCTGTTCTTTATCAATGCATAGTATTCCATTGTGTGAATGTTCCATAATTTATTTATCCATTCACCTGTTGATGGGCAACTCAGTTGCTTCCATGTTTTTGCTATTGTAAACAGTGCTGCAATAATCATGGGTTTGCATATATCTGTTCATTTAAAGGCCCTTATTTCTCTAGGATATATTCCAAGGAGTGGGATTGCTGGATCGTATGGTAGTTCTATTTCTACCTTTTTTTTTTTTAATAATTTTTATGTGCTTTGAGTGAAAGTTTACAAATCAAATCAGTTCCTCACACAAAAACCCATATTCTGTCTTTATTTTAAGAAACTGATATCATTATGACTTTGCAAAACAAACTTTCCAGTTGAGAGATGCTGCTATTGCTATATCCATTATGGGTGTTGAAGAATTTTGCAAAGAAAAAAATACACATTTTATAAATCTTGCATACGATAGTAATTATATTTTCCTTTTCATTTCAGATCAGTCAGGTATAAATAGCCTCACATTCACCGTGAGTCACGACGTGGCTCGTCTGGTCCTGTGCAAAGCGAGCCAAAATGTGTCGTAATATTGAGTATACCCTTGAATTTGTGTCAAGGTCTTTGAGATTGCTCTCACTGCTGACGGATATTGGCAATAGTCCAATTAACTTTGAAGACATGGCATCAAAGACCAGAAAGAGAGTGCACAAATTTTTAAGTATTTCAAAATGAAACCCGTGGTGTTCTATGAAGGGCCTGGCGACAAACATCATAGGATAAACTAATAAAATTATTTCTCACTACATTGTAAACACTATTCCTTTTAATTACCTCACAACTGAAGAAGAAATTACATGGTCCAAATAAAATTCCTTTTTTTACTTACTCATTTTCAAACATAAATTTTTGTGTTAACTTTCAAATTCGAATGTAAATTTTATTTTATAAATTTTACTGGTTTCATAAATTTTCTTTATTTTCCATTATTTAAATGTATTGGCTATGGACATGTTATCAGGAGGGATCAGTCCCTGGAGAAGCATATCTTGCTTGGTAAAGTAGAGGGTCAGCAAAAAAGTGGAAGGCCCTCAACAGCGTGGACTGACACAGTGGCTGTAACAATGGGCTCAAGTATACAATTATTGTGAGGATGGCACAGGACTGGGCAGTGTTTCGTTCTGTTGTACTTAGGGTTCCTGTGAGTCAGAACCTACTCGAAAGCACCTAACAACAATAGTGGCAGAACAGAAATTTTTTTTAAACGCCATAATATGGATATACCATGTAAAATGAAATGGCAACATCTAACTAGAGTGCAAAAAATGAAAACCTGAGAAGATGAAAAGAAAATAATTTGTGAATCCCTAAAGACAATTCCAGAATTAACTCCCTTTTTAAAACATAATGAAGGAGAAGAGAGTTCTTTCCTTGAACACTTGAGTTTAGTGGGTGCAGATCATTGTACTTGCACCAATGGTTCTGAAATTACAAATAGCAATACAACTGTAACAGAATTTGTTCCAAATTCTGCATGCATTCCTTGAGGTAGTAAAAAATTAATAATGGTGTAGAAAGTGAAACGATCTTAGCATCTGAAATTGTTGCATCTGCAGACCACGAAAATAACAGAAACACAGATCCTACTTTGGGGAATAACTTTTCTTGTAATGATGTAAATTATCAGATTGAAAGAAGGCCAAGTGATTGTCAGCATCACAGTGGTCCATTTGAAAATTCATGCCAAAATTTTCTGGGTGGTAAACAAATATCTGTAGCCAGAAGATATTTCTAGGGTGCAAAGCTAGTAGTGGAAATTATGAGAGGGAGTGGCTACCGTCTTCTCCATCAGTGGGTTCTGCATATTGTTTTGTTTGCAAACTATTCAGTCCTAAATCATTTAATTCCTGATTTGCTAAGAGTGGATTTAGCAACTGGCACAACTCAAATATGATCGATAAACATGAAAACAGTTCAATGCACAGAAGTTGTATGTTGTCGTATTTAAACTGAAGACATGGCTTTGGCTTAACTCATGGACTAGAAACATAAATTAACGAAGATTGTCAATACTGGAAACTCATTTTGCAATGCATTATTGTTGTCATTCTAACAATCGCTGAATTCGGACTACCGTTTTGAAGAAGAAATGAAGTGTTTGGGTTACAACAAAATGGAAATTTTGGGGGTTTACTTGAACTTGTTGTTCAGTTTGATGCACTTTTAGTAGGTCAGATCTCAAAATATAATAACACAGGAAAGCAACCCATCGTATGTCTACAAAAATGTGTGAGAAATTAATAAATGTAAAAAGTGATAAAGTTTGATCAACTATTTTCAGCAAAATAAGTATAGCTCAATCCTTCAGTTTATCAGTAGATTCCACTCATGATCTTTCTCATATAGAGCAGCTAAGTATTGTTTTAAGATACATATCTACAAGAGATGGAAAAACCTATTGAGTGATTTGTTACAATTACTAGCTTAAAAATTCATACCAGTGAAGGAGTGGCAAATCAAGTACTTCACTATGTATGCAAAGTTTACAAAATCAGTTTTTCTAAGTGCAGAGGCCAGTCCTATGACAATTCTGCCAGTATGTCAGGGTATTATAAAGACATGCAACAGAAGGTTTTAGAACGTAATGAATATGCCATTTTCTAGCCACATTCTATTCATTCACTTAATCTTGTAGGACATAGCTCAGTAGATTGTTGTCCAGATATAGTTGAGTTTTTTCTACTGTTCAGTTACTCTACATATTTTTTGCCTCCTCTACTTACCAATGGACAGTTTTTAAAACATATTTAGACAATGGCTGAGTATTAAAACGTCTTTCTAATACTTGTTGGAATGCACATATTGTAGCAACAACTGCAAGTCTGAAATCCTACGCTAAGATTCTAGATGCCTTAGAAAGCATTGCTGAAGACCAGACACAAAAAAAAGGGATTCCAAAAAAGAATGTGAAAACATTACCAACAAAATGCAAACAATGGAGTATGTACTTATGATGGTTATGTAAGATAATATATTGAAATACCATGGCTTGGGTCAGGTACACCTTAGCCCTCAGATTGATGTCTTTGCTTTTTAGCACTTTAAAGAGATCTTTTGCAGCAGATTTGCCCAATGCAATGCATCATTTGATCGTTTGATTTCTGGACTGCTGCTTCCATGGATGTTGATTGTGATGCTCCCCCAAAATATGTGTCAACGTGGCTACACCATGGTTCCCTGTATTATGCGATTGTCCATCATTTTGTCATCTGATGTGATTCTCCAATGTGTTGTAAATCCTACCTCTATGATATTAATGAGGCAGGATTAGAGGCAGTTACTATAGTGAGGCTGGACTCAATCTATAAGATGAGGTTGTGTCTTGAGTCGATCTCCTTTGAGATATAAAAGAGAGAATTGAGCAGAGAGTCATACCACCAAGAAAGCAAAGCTGGTAGTAGAGTGCATCCTCTGGACCCGGGGTTACTGTGATAAGAAGCTCCAAGACCAGGAGAAGATTGATGAGAAGTACCTTCCTCCAGAGCCTACAGAGAGAGAAAACCTTCCCCTGGAGCTAATGTCCTGAATTTGAACTTATCCCTTACTAGACTGTGAGAGAATAAACTTCTCTTTGTTAAAACCATCTTCTTGTAGCATTTCTCTCATAGCAGCACTAGATAACTAAGGTAACCTCTAAAAACAAAAACCAAACCAGTTGCCCTGGAGTCGAGCCTGACTCATGGTGACCCCATGTGTGTCAGAGTAGAACTGGGCTCTGTAGGGTTTTCAGTGGCTGATTTTTCAGAAGTAGATTACCAGTCCTTTTTTCTAGGTTCCTCTGGGTGGACTCAAATCTCCAGCCTTTGGTTTAGCATCCAACTTCCTTAGCTGTTTAAACCATCCAGGGACTCCATAGATATTAGGAATCAAAAAAAATATCAAAACTTTTTGCTTTCCAGTGGATTCTGACTCATGGCTCCCCATGTGTGTCAGAGTAGAACTGTGCTCCATAGAGTTTTCAGTGGCTGGTTTTTCAGAAGTAGATCACCAAGCCATTATTTCACGGCACCTCTGAGTAGGCTTGAATTTCTCACCTTTGTGTTACCAGCTGAATGCTTAACCATTTGCTCCACTCAGGGACTCCACTTGGAGCCATTAAGTGGGTGGTAATTTGTTATGACAACAATAATGATAATACCCAGCTTGCACAGTTTATGAAGCCCTTCTTGTTGTTAGTTGCCCTCAGATCATTCCGAATCATGGTGAAGAACTGGCCTCCAAAGGGTTTTCAATGGCTGTGAACTTTTAGAGGCAGATTGCCAGGTCTTTCTTCCAAGGCACCTCTGGGTTGATTTGAACCACCAACCTTTCGGCCACTAGTCAAGAATGTAAACATTTGCACCACTCAGAGACTCCTATGAAGCCCTTGAAGTAACAAATTAATTGGTAAACTACTGAGGGAGCTGAGATTCTCTTAGTTCAATGCTGGAAATGTCAACATTTCCTCCTGGAACTTTAAGCTGGTAGGAAGGTTACGAAAGGCCAATTTAGAGAACTGACCTGGAGTTATTTCAAATGGTTTTTATTGCCCTTGTAAGCAACTCTTCTGGATAAAGTACTACTTTTGTCAAAGACCCAACTCAAAACCAGCCAGGGTGACATCCGAGGACAATTTCCAGACCTAATTTACCCACAGAGCCTTCACCTTAGAGCACGTCATAAATCTCCCCCATCCTCAAAGGTCCAAGACTCTAGTGGAAGCTCTTTGTGCTTACCGTTGATATTGCAACTCACAGTATCACTTACAGAAAATTAGCTCTACCTCTACAGACTGGAGGGTTGATTTTTACTCCCCCCTGGGGTTGCCTTGTGCTTCTCTCAGCCAGTCCTCTTCTGCCTGCTTAGGCTCAGCCAGTTAATGCCCCATCAATATTCAAATTTCATTGTCTTTTTCTGCTTTTGTTCTCAACAGGATCCTTTAGCCCCAAAGAAAAGTGCTCAACTTTTGGTTCACTGCTAAGCTGTTGTTATTGGGTGTTTTGGAGTTGATTCCAACTCACAGGAACCCCATGTGAGAGAATACAACTGCCCTATTGGGTTTCCTAGGTTGTCATCTTTCCTTTGGAGATATTATCAGGAGGGGCCAGTGCCTGGAGAAGGACGTGTTTTGTAAGGTAGAGGGTCAGTGAAAGAGAGGAAAGTCCTCAACAAGATGGATTAACACAGTGGCTACAACAATGGACTCAAGCATAACAACGTTTGTGAGGATGGCGCAGGACTGGCAGTGTTTCTTTCTGTTGCACATAGGGTCGCTATGAGTCCGAAGTGCTTCGACGGCACTGAATAACAATTGTCTTCACAGGAGCAGATAGCTAGGCCTTTCTCCCTTGTAGCCACATGGTGAGTTTGAACTGCCAACCTTTTTGTTAGCAGCCGAGTGCTTAACTGTTATGCCTCCAGAGGTCCTTCACTGCTAACCAAAAAGAAACCAAACCTGTTGCAGTCCAGTCAATTCCACTCATAGCAACCCTAAGGATTCAAACTGCCAACATTTGGGTTAGCAGCTGCAGCTCTTAACCACTACGCCACCAAGGTTACCAAGCATAATAATTATGTAAGCTTTTCACTACTGACATTCAACAGCATGATTTATCATCAGTCTGCTATTTAATTTGTATTAATAATTCTTCATTCTACAAACCTTGACTCAGAGCCTACCATATTCTGGGATGCACTAGAAGACTGTACAGAAATAAACAGGAAGGGGTAAAAGTCTAGCAGGGGAGCTAGGCTTTCCAAATGTACAGTGCATGCCACCTGGAATACAAGCGTGCCATCTACAATGCTGCTAAATCTCCTGGGGACGGTCAGAAAGGTGTCCTGGAAGGGGGAGCATGTAATGGGTCTAGACGAGAGAGCAGAAGGTTCTCAAGAACATGCCAAGGGGAAGAACAAAACCACTCAGAGAGACTAACAAAGGAAACGCTTGAAGGTCGTGAATAGGTAGTATAGTCTGAGGAAGGATGTGTGTACAGAATAGTCTACTACCTATCTATCAGTCTGTCCTACTGTAGTGGCTTGGGTGTTACTGAAATGCTGGAAGCTATGCCACTAGTATTTCAAATAACAGCAGGGCCACCCATGGTGGATAGATTTTGGTAGAGCTTCCAGACTAAGACAGACTAGGAAGAAAGGCCTGGCCATCTACTTCCAAAAATGAACCAGTGAAAAACCATATAGATCAACACAGAACATTGTCCAATTTGCTTGCCTTGGACACGTCATCAGGAGGGGTCAATTGTTGGAGAAGGACATCATGTTTGGTGAAGTAGAGGGCCAGCAAGGGCAGGGGAGACTACATTTTGATTATCCATTCATCTGTTGATGAACACTTAGGCAGTTCTGTCTTTCGGCTGTTATGAAAAGCTCTGTAGTGAACATTGGTTTACAGGGTTCTGTTTGCATTCTTGTTTTGGCTTTTTCTGGGTGCATGCCTAGGACTGGGTTTGCTGGATCTTGGGGTCATCATATGTTTAACTTTTTGAGGCACGGCCAAAACTGTTCTGCACAGTGGCTGTAGCATTTTACACTCCCGCTAGCAATGCAGGAAGGCCTGGTTTCTTTAGAATCTGCTAGAGCCATCTACACAGGGAAAGCAAGATTCAAAGACTTTGAAAATGTCTGACCAATGAGGAAACTTATATGTAAGTCTGGAGTGTGTGTGTGTGTGTGTGTGTGTGCATATAGATAGGGAGAGAGAGAGACAGAGGAAAGAGACAGAGGCTGGGTTTATTCATGCTGGAAAAATTAAACATGATCTGCAGGGTCATTTTAATTCTAAGTGAGCAAATTCAATTTTCTGTAGAAAAATTCTACAGCCAAAATGAAGAAAAGCATATCACCTGCTGCAGACGTGTTTTGCGAGATTTTTCATTATGATGGGCTTCACGGTTAGAGGCTGTGTTCCTGAGAGGTGAAATAAAAATGTTGCCATTAGGAATGGCATATCTAGGAGACTTTTTGAGAAAAGAGGAAAGTAAATGTCTGTAAAAGGAAAAAAGAGACAGTTCTCACACAGACTTAAATACAATCGTGGCCCCCGGCTCCCTGGCCACCCGAGAGGGCTGCTTGTTCACTGTAATGATCAGAATAGACTCTACATTCTCAAGATGCTTTTATCAATGCAATTCTTTGTTTCTAAACAATTTTTTTTTCCAATAACAATAGAATTACATGAATTTTTTTTTATGCAAGTTTGGATTAAAGTTTCAAAGTTTCCTTCTGGCACAACCTAAAGGTTTGTGGTTCAAGCCCACACAGCACTGCTGTGGAAGAAAGGCCCGGCACTCTGCTTCCAAGAAGGTTACAGCCAAGAAAACACTGTGGGGCAGTTCTACCCTGGGTTTGCCAAGAGTCAGTGTCAACTGGCAACTGTTTCTGTTTTTTTAGGTGACATAGGTGGAGTTCCTGCGTGACACGACAGGATATACATTTGTATGCATGTATATTTTATGTACGTGTGTATATATATATGTGTGTGTATATGTATAAGAAGCCCTGGTGGCACTGTGGTTAAAGCACTCAACTGCTAAATGAAAGGTCGGCAGTTTGAAAGCACCAGCAGCTCCTTGGGAGAAAGGTGCAGCAGTCTGCTTCTGTAAAGATTTACATCCTTGGAAATCCTCTCAAGTCACTATGAATTAGAATTGACTCAACAGCAGTGGGTTTTTTTTCCTTTTTTGTATATGTGTGTGTATATATATATATATATATATATATATATATATATATAAATCTATGTATGTATGTTTATGTCTGTCGTTGTTAGGTGCCATTGAGTTAGGTTGAACTCATAGCAGCCCTATAGGACGGAGTAGAAGCGCCCCATAGGTTTTCCAAGGAGGGGCTGGTGGATGTGAACCGCCCACCTTTTCGTTAGCAGCGCAATGCTTACCCAGGGCCCCACCAGGGCTCTGTATATAAGCATATGCGCATGCTTGGCTTCCCCCACATGTCTGTCAGTTTGACGTACTGTAGGGGTTCTTACACCAAACTTTTGACACCTCCTTTAACAATACTTTAAATCATTTCAAGCCCAAAATGTGTCATTTCTCCTTTTCCGTAACCAGCCCTGGATTTGCTCATTCATTCTTAGCATGCTTGAGATCACTCTGATTCCCATCTCCTCCCTGGCTACCTTCCATCCCCGTTTGTCTTTAAGGCGCATTGTTCCTCATATGAGGAAAGAGAAGCTGGTTCCTCTGCCAAGGAAACCCCCGACCTCTGGAAAAGCTCTCAGAGTCTCCCAAGTGTGTGCAAATAAATTAATTCACTTTAATAGTATAGAAAAAGGTCTGGGAGGCTTGTTTTTACACCAGCCTTGAGAGGCCTGAGAGGCACTTAATTTCAGGTCGCTGAATTGAGCATTGGATCTTGCTAAGTGGTGAAGCGCAGCTCAACCTCGGGGCTTTTCTGAACAAATAACTCTTCTACAGAAACTACAGGTAATTGGAAGGAATGGATTTCGCCTGATTGCCTCTTTGGCCCTGAAAGCAGCAGAAGCCCCCGAGGAGGCGTCTGGGCGCCCTGCTCCTTGCCCCGAAAGGCACCCAGAACATAATGGGAGTGACAGGCTACACTGATCCATTATGGACACACTGCCAGGGCGCAGCCCCACAAGGCCTTCGCAGAGACAGACACTGTGTTTCTGAACGCACTTTTTTAATTCGCAGTTAGTTTGTGCATCAAGGCAAGGAGGAGACAACCGTGAGTGTGCACGTCTGATATCTGTTCCTTTCCCCAACTCGCAGCGAGTAAGGCTTGTCCTTGCTGAGAGGGGTGGAGGGGTGGCTGGAGGTGTTCCAGACCTGCATGCCTAGGCCATCCCCCAGGCAAGGGTTCAAAGGGGAGAGGACGACCTACCTGGGGGGGTGGTTACCGAAGTCTTGGCACTGGTCATACTGGTGGCTGCGGTCCGTCCCCCTGCACCTCTGTGGCTCTGCGGGGGGTACCTGGAGGGTAAGGCGGAGAAGCCCGGTGAACCACGCGGCGCTGGTGCTAATCAGAGGCCGTATGTATTCCGGCGTTGCGGGGCAGCCGGCCAGCTGTCAGGTTTGCTTCCTCGCCATACCTAGTGTGCAGTGCAGAGGGGTCGCCAGAGCATGACTGGCGCTGCAGGGATTGGTTCCAGGGCAAACTGGAGCCATGGCGGTGCCGCCGGAAGCACCTGGGAACCTGGGGCAGGGAAATAGGGGGTCTCCGCGACTAAGCGATAGGGCACGCGGGTCTAGGCGGGCGTCGAGGCGGGGCCTACCTCACTGGATTCACCTCAGTGGTGCTGGAGCAGTCTGTCGTCCGCGGGCCCTCTGAGACGGCTCCCAGGGCCTTCCCAGATCCACCTGCCCACCGGGTTGTCGCAGGGCAGGTCCACGCCCGAGATGTCGCCCAGGTGGGCCAGCAGCAGCTGCGAGAGCCTTCGATGAGCGTGTTGGTTCCAGTGCACGCCATCTGCCTGCCTGTGCTGCCGGAGTGCCGGAAGCGGAAATTCAAGTCCAGCACGTTGAAGCGGAGCCTGCTGGCCTCAGCGGCGCTGTAGAAGTTGGCCTCCACCACATCATCCCGCAGGCACGAGGTCGGGGGCATGCCCTCAGGCGGGAGGAAACCCCCCGAGACCGTCTCAGCCACTGGCATGGCAGTGTCCCACACCACGAGAGAGGACTCGGGCAGGACCTAGCGAAGGCACCAGAACAGGGTCTCCAGGTTCCTCCTGTAGCTCCACATGGAATCCTGGCCATACCTGGACAGGTCACAGAGGCAGGAGTTCATGATGACCACGTCTGGGCCGTGCTCGCCCCTCAGCAGCTCCAGCAGGACTTTCTCCACGTACCGGGAGTAGGCGCGCGTGAGGAAGTAGAAGCGCACAAGGTGGTGTGTGGAGCAGAACTCGCGGACTTCGCGGTAGTGGGTCCCGTTGTGCATACGGCCCCACCTGCCGCCGTGCAGCAGCCTGTCCTGCTCGAAGCTCATCTCGCCCTTGGCCTTCAGCTGACTGCTTGAGAGCAGGCAGTCCTTCTGCAGCAGGAGCACCAGGTCCTTGTACACGGCCCTCTGCACCGAGTCCCCCATGACGACCACGAACTTGTTGTGCCGCAGCTGCCGGACTTCGGACGCCCTCACGTGGACCATGGTGGCTGGGTGAAGGTGGCCTAGCTCCTGCCTTCCCTCAGGGCGGGTCCCGAAAGAGCTCTGGACCGAGGGCTGAGGGGCTGCTGCCAGAGACGGAGAGAAGGCAGGCAGGCTGGCTGGCTGGCGGTTGTGGGGCGGCCGGGCGGGCAGACGGGGGCTGTTTAATGCCGCTGGACTGGCCTGGGCCTGGACGGGGAGGAGAAAGGGGGCAGCGTCCGGGGCCCTGAAAGCGTTCTGCCAATCCTTAGGCCCACGGTGTGACCTCTGAACCCATGGCCCTCCCCCTGTGCCTGGCTTGGCTCCCCTTGGTGGAGGGCAGCGGTGCTGACACTGATGCTGTTGGTCTGGATGGTTGTAGGCTGTTTCCGCCTCAGCCACCACCTGTGCTCCAGGCACTGGGAGAAAGTCTGTCCACTGGAAGAACCAGGCCACTTCCAGGGCCGTGGCCCAGTCGGTGGTGGATCCACACCCAGGATTTCCAGGCAGTGTAGGCGAGAATACTCAGGAAAACATACTCATCTTAGTTCCACGGTGCTTTCGTTTTTGTTTTCGTTTTGTCTCTCTCTTCCCAATCCCATTGTGAGTACCCCAGCCCTCCTGAGAAATGGCAAGAACACATCCCATGACCTGATCACTGTCTTTGTCCCAGGGTAAAGTCTGGAGACCCCTTCTAACACAGTGTTACAACCGGGGTGTGAGAATCCATACCCACAAGGTACTGGCCATGATGGTATCCCCAAGCAGTCCACCCTTCACACTTCCATCTGCACACCCAGTGCTCCTGAGCTGAGGCCTGGCCACCACACAGCTCCTCTGCATTTATCCAGCATTGCCCTTTGGAGAATCGAAGCAAAGGAACCCTACGGTATGTAACGTAGGTGGACGTTTTACCCTTCCTGGGCACCACCTTCTGGGCAGTCATTCTGCTTCTCTGGGGATCCCCCCGGGGTGTCCAGTGTAGAACTCCTGCCGTCCACCACCTTTTTGCACTAACAAACGGCCTCTGGTGTGGTTCAAGCAGGGTAAGCTTAGTATGCAACTTCTGGCTCTTACAAATTAGGCTCCTATTACACTTTTGTAGGTGGACTTGTGCAAAAAGAGAGCTCCAGCTCTCAGTAAAAGCCCTGAGCTGCACTTGTCTGCTGGTGTGGTGGTAGAACAATCGTTGCTTTGGGAAATGCTCAGACCCTTTTCCACAGTGGCTCCACCAGCCATTAGATCTGTTAATTTTAACATGCTCACTCCTTAAATTATGACACTATCTTCTGGGTGGCCCAAACCATTAAACATATGACTGCTAACAGAACGATTGACAGTTTGAGTCCACATAGAGGCCCCTCAAGTGAAAGTTCTGGCTATCTACTTCCCAAAGGGCATAAACTTAGAAAACAAAAAAACCTGTGGAGTACATTACTACTCTGCAATATCTGGGGTTGCTATGAGCCAGATGTACTGGTCAGTACTTGCTCCATGTACAATGGTCAGTACTTGCTCCACGTACAATGACTTCCTCTCCATTGAATATAAATGTTGACGTCCTGGCTGAAAGCACCATTCCTAATTCTTACTAAGATGTAGCATGATTTCCTTATCCCTTACATACAACTGTTTGTTTTTACATACTGGTGCTGGATTCCTGGCTGAAATCCAAGGCCTAATTCTCAACAGGATATTGACATCAACTTTGATAAAAGAACCCTTCCCTTCCCTCTCTTTAATATAGATGCCAGTATGGGGCATGGTTCTGTAACAACCATGCCCCATTACTTCATAGGGTGTTGATTTAGTCTCTTGGCTCTGTGAATCATGAACTTCTCTATTAGCAGATTCTGGCTGTAACACTCACGTCATATTCCTTATTAAAAAAATATGTGCATGGAACAAGCTCTGTGAACCCTGGCCTCTTGTCTGCTTGAATAGGATGCTAGCTTTCTAACCGTGCTGCCTTTGACTATTTCATTACCAGAATATGGGTCAAGCTCCTGGCTCTGTGAAACCTGATCTTTTTTGTTATTCTTTTTCCTTTGGATATGGTTGCTAACTTCTTTTTTGTAACAACCATGACATAATCTTTACTATTATGTCAATGTCTTAGTAAAGACATAGATATTGTTTTAAGGTTATGGATATTCCCTTTCTAGCTTTGTTTAAATGACCCTTTTCTCACTAGTACATACGTTAAAGCTCTTCTTTATGAATCCTGCCTTCATGTTTCTCTGGGTATAGATGCTAATTTCCAGGCCTCACAAGCCATGTATCTTTTTTTAAGTAGGTTATTAAGGCAAATTTCCTTTCATATGAACTCTGACCATCTTTAATCATGAATATGAATACTACCTATCTGGCTGTACTTACTGTGGCCCCCTTTTCCCTTGGCTATGTTTTATGGATGCATTTTTCTGGCTCAATGAACCCTGACCTTCAGTCTCCCAACATAGGAGTTTCTTGACTCTAACAACCACGGCCTGTTTAATACTCAGATCCAGTTTCAGATTTTTACTCGGATTTGCATTCTTTAAACTCTGTCTTTACGTTTCATAGGATATGGATTCTAGCTCCCTGGCCATGAGAACCATGGGCCATTTTCACTAAAATATGGATGTAGGCTGTTAGCTTTATGAACCCTAATCTGTTTTTGTCCATGAACGTGGTTGCTACTTACCTGCTTGTAGGAAACATAACACAATTCTTAGCACAATTTGAGTCAGACCAGGGCTTTATGAACCCTGATCTTCTCTTAAGTAGTATGTGAATGTAGCTTCCTGGCTTTAAGAAGCATAATGTATCTCTTATTAAAATATGATTTTGGGCTCATGATTCTTTGAACCCTAACCTCCTTTCTCCTTGTATATGGAGGTTGTAACATTGTGCCCCTCACTTTATGTTAGGATTTGGATGAATTCCAGGTTTTATTAATTCTGACCTCTTATTTCTTTGGCTATAAGTGCTAACTTTATGGCTGTAATGACCTTGACTTCAATATTATTACTATATTCTAGGTAAATATTTAGTCTTAGAGCTTGTTTTAACCCATCGTGTTTTTCTTTGGGTATGCATGCTAACCTCTTGACTGTAATAAATATGCCGTATTTACTGCTGCCCATTACTATTGCCATCAAGTGGTTTCTGATGCACAGCAACTCTATAGGAAGGAGTAGAACTGCCACATGGTTTTCAAAGGAGCGTTTGGTGGATTTGAACTGCTGACCTTTTGGTTAGCAGCTGTAACTCTTAAACGCTGTGCCACCAGGGTTCCTATTGGGATGTGGATTTAGTTTCCAAGTATACATATCTTGAGTTCTTCTTCAGTTGGATATAGATGCTAATTTCCTGGCTGCAATAACCATGACCTGTTTCTTGCTATGATATTAATGCAGGCTCCTGCTGGTATGAACTTTGGCCTCTTATTTTCCCTTAGATAAGTTTTCTAGCTGTCTGATTGTAATACTCTTTGAAGATTACATAACAGGATATGTATCCACACTACCATCTTTGTTGTTGTTGTTTGGTGCTGTTTAGTCCATTCTGACTCATAGTGACTCTGTGTACAGCAGAATGAGACACTGCCTGTCCCTGCGCCATCCTCAAAATGGCTGCTATGTTTTTTTTAATAATTTTTATTGAGCTTTACGTGAACGTTTACAAATCAAGTCAGTCTGTCACATATAAGCTTATATACACCTTACTCCATACTCCCACTTGCTCTCCGCCTAATGAGTCAGCCCTCCCAGTCTCTCCTTTCTGACAATTTTGCCAGTTTCTAACCCTCTCTACCCTCCTATCTCCCCTCCAGACAGGAGATGCCAACACAGTCTCAAGTGTCCATCTGATACAAGTAGCTCACTCTTCATCACCATCTCTCTCCTACCCATTGTCCAGTCCCTTCCATGTCTGATAAGTTGTCTTCGGGAATGGTTCCTATTCTGGGCCAACAGAAGGTTTGGGGACCATGACAGCTGGGATTCCTCTAGTCTTAATCAGACCATTAAGTCTGGTCTTTTTATGAGAATTTGGGGTCTGCATCCCACTGATCTCCTGCTCCCTCAGGGGTTCTCTGTTGTGCTCCCTGTCAGGGCAGTCATCGGTTGTGGCCGGGCACCATCTAGTTCATCTGGTCTCAGGATGATGTAAGTCTCTGGTTCATGTGGCCCTTTCTGTCTCTTGGGCTCATGGTTATCTTGTGACCTTGGTGTTCTTCATTCTCGTTTGATTCTGATGGGTTGAGACCAATTGATGCATCTTAGATGGCCACTTGTTAGCACTTAAGACCCCAGACGCCACATTTCAAAGTGGGATGCTGAATGTTTTCATAATAGAATTATTTTGCCAATTGTCTTAGAAGTCCCCTTAAGCCATAGTCCCCAGACCCCCGCCATGCTCCACTGATGTTTGAAGCAATCAGTTTATCTCAGAAACTTCTTTGTTTTGGGTCCAGTCCAGTTGAGCTGACCTTCCGTGTATTGAGTATTGTCCTTCCCTTCACCTAAAGTAGTTCTTATCTGCTAACTAATCAGTAAATAACCCTCTCCCACCCTCCCTCCCTCCTCACCTTGTAACCACAAGAGTATGTGTTCTTCTCAGTTTATACTATTTCTCAAGATCTTATAATAGTGGTCTTATACAATATTTGTCCTTTTGCCTCTGACTCATTTCGCTCAGCATAATGCCTTCCAGGTTCCCCCACGTTATGAAATGTTTCACAGATTCGTCATGGTTCTTTATTAATGTGTAGTATTCCATTGTGTGAATATACCACAATTTATTTAACCATTCATCCGTTAATGGGACACCGTGGTTGCTTCCAGCTTTTTGCTATTGTAAACAGAGCTGCAATAAACATGGGTGTGCATATATCTGTTTGTGTGAAGGCTCTTAGTTCCCTAGGGTATATTTCGAGGAGCGGGATTTCTGGGTTGTATGGTAGTTCTATTTCTAACTGTTTAAGAAAACGTTAGATAGATTTCCAAAGTGGTTGTACCATTTTACATTCCCACCAGCAGTGTATAAGAGTTCCAATCTCTCTGCAGCCTCTCCAACATTTATTATTTTGTGTTTTTTGGATTAATGCCAGCCTTGTTGGAGTGAGATAGAATCGCATCATAGTTTGAATTTGCATTTCTCTAATGGCTAATGAGCGAGAGCATTTTCTCATGTATCGGTTAGCTGCCTGCATATCTTCTTTAGTGAAGTGTGTGTTCATATCCTTTGCCCACTTCTTGATTGGGTTGTTTGTGTTTTTGTGGTTGAGTTTTAACAGAATCATACAGATTTTAGAGATCAGGCACTGGTCGGAGATGTTGTAGCTGAAAATTCTTTCCCAATCTGTAGGTGGTCTTTTTAATCTTTTGGTGAACTCTTCAGATGAGCATAGGTGTTTGATTTTTAGGAGCTCCCAGTTATCTGGTTTCTCTTCGTCATTTTTGGTAATGTTTTGTATTCTGTTTATGCCTTGTATTAGGGCTCCTAAAGTTGTCCCTATTTTTTCTTCCATGATCTTTATTGTTTTAGTCTTTAGTTTAGGTCTTTGATCCACTTGGAGTTAGTTTTTGTGCATGGTGTGAGGTATGGGTCCTGTTTCATTTTTTTGCAAATGGATATCCAGTTATGCCAGCACCATTTGTTAAAAAGACTATCTTTTCCCCAATTAACTGACACTGGCCCTTTGTCAAATATCAGCTGCTCATATGTGGATGGATTTATACCTGGGTTCTCAGTTCTGTTTCATTGGTTTATGTGCCTGTTGTTGTACCAATACCAGGCTGTTTTGACTACTGTGGCTGTATAATAGGTTCTAAAATCAGGTAGAATGAGGCCTCCCACTTTCTTCTTCTTTTTCAGTAATGCTTTGCTTGTCTGAGGCTTCTTTCCCTTCCATATGAAGTTGGTGATTTGTTTCTCCATCACATTAAAAAATGTCATTGGAATTTGGATTGGAAGTGCATTGTATGTATAGATGGGTTTTGGTAAAATAGACATTTTTACTATGTTAACTATCCATGAGCAAGGTATGTTTTTCCACTTAACTAGGTCCATTTCAGTTTCTTGTAGTAGTACTTGTAGTTTTCTTTATATAGGTCTTTTACATCTTTGGTAAGGTTTATTCCTAAGTATTTTATCTTCTTCGGGGCTACTGTGAATGGTATTGATTTGGTGATTTCCTCTTCGGTGTTCTTTTTGTTGATGTAGAGGAATCCAAGTGATTTTTGTATGTTTATCTTATAACCTGAGACTCTCCCAAACTCTTCTACGAGTTTCAGTAGTTTTCTGGAGGATTCCTTAGGGTTTTCTGTGTATAAAATCATGTCATCTGCAAATAGTGATAACTTTACTTCCTCCTTGCCAATCCGGATACCCTTTATTTCTTTGTCTAGCCTAATTGCCCTGGCTAGGACTTCCAGCACGATGTTGAATAAGAGTGGTGATAAAGGGCATCCTTGTCTGGTTCCCGTTCTCAAGGGAAATGCTTTCAGGCTCTCTCCATTTAGAGTGATGTTGGCTGTTGGCTTTGTATAAAAAGATGCCCTTTATTATGTTGAGGAATTTTCCTTCAATTCCTATTTTGCTGAGAGTTTTTATCATAAAAGGGTGTTGGACTTTGTCAAATGCTTTTTCTGCATCAATTGATAAGACCATGTGGTTTTTGTCTTTTGTTTTATTTGTGTGGTGGATTACATTAATGGCTTTTCGAATATTAAACCAGCCTTGCATACCTGGTATAAATCCCACTTGGTCGTGGTGGATTATTTTTTTGATATGTTGTTGAATTCTATTGGCTAGAATTTTGTCGAGGATTTTTGCATCTATGTTCATGAGGGATATAGGTCTGTAATTTTCTTTTTTTGTGATGTCTTTACCTGGCTTTGGAATCAGGGATATAGTGGCTTCATAGAATGAGCTAGGCAATATTCCATCATTTTCTATGCTTTGAAATACCTTTAGTAGTAGTGGTGTTAACTCTTCTCTGAAAGTTTGGTAGAACTCTGCAGTGAAGCCATCCGGGCCAGGGTTTTTTTTTTGTTGAGAGTTTTTTGATTACTGTTTCAATCTCATTTTTGGTATGGGTCTATTTAGTTGTTCTTCTGATTGTGTTAGTTTAGGTAGGTAGTTTTTTCTAAGAATTCATCCATTTATTCTGGGTTTGCAAACTTGTTAGAGTGTACTTTTTCGCAATAATCTGACATGATTCTTTTAATTTCAGTTGGGTCTGTTGTGATGTGACCCATCTCGTTTCTTATTTGGGTTATTTGTTTCCTTTCCTGTATTTCTTTAGTCAGTCTGGCCAATGATTTATCAATTTTGTTAATTTTTTCAAAGAACCAGTTTTGGCTTTGTTAATTCTTTCAATTGTTTTTCTGTTCTCTAATTCATTTAGTTCAGCTCTAATTTTTATTATTTGTTTTCTTCTGGTGCCCGATGGATTCTTTTGTTGCTCACTTTCTATTTGTTCAAATTGTAGGGACAGTTCTCTGATTTTGGCTCTTTCTTCTTTTAGTATGTGTGCATTTATCATTACAAATTGACCTCTGAGCACTGGTTTTGCTGTGTCCCAGAGGTTTTGATAGGAAGTATTTTCATTCTCGTTGCATTCTATGAATTTCTTTATTCCCTCCTTAATGTCTTCTATAACCCAGTCTTTTTTGAGCAGGTTATTGTTCAGTTTCCAAGTATTTGATTTCTTTTCCATAATTTTTGCGTTATTGATTTCCACTTTTATGGCCTTGAGGTCTGAAAAGATGCTTTGTAATATTTGAATGTTTTGGATTCTGCAAATGTTTGTTTTAAAACCTAATATGTGGTCTATTCTAGAGAATGTTCCATGTGCACTAGAAAAAAAAGTATACTTTGCAGCAGTTGGGTGGAGTGTTCTGTATAAGTCAATGAGGTCAAGTTGGTTGATTGTTGTAATTAGGTCTTCCGTGTCTTTATTGAGCTTCTAACTGGATGTCCTGTCCTTCTCCAAAAGTGGTGTGTCAAAGTCTCCTAGTATAATTGTGGAGGTGTCTATCTCACTTTTCAGTTCTGAAAAAGTTTGTTTTATGTATCTTGCAGCCCTGTCATTGGGTGTATAAATATTTAATATGGTTTTATCTTCCTGGGCAATTTTTCCTTTTATCATTATGTAGTGTCCTTCTTTATCCTTTGTGGTGGATTTAACGTTAAAGTCTATTTTGTCAGAAATTAATATCGCTACTCCTGCTCTTTTTTGCTTATTGTTTGCTTGATATGATTTTTTCCATCCTTTGAGTTTTAGTTTGTTTGTGTCTCTAAGTCTAAAGTGTGTCTCTTGTAGGCAGCATATAGACGGATCGTGTTTCTTTATCCAGTCCATGACTCTCTGTCTCTTTATTGATGCCTTTAGTCCATTTACATTCAGCGTAATTATAGATAAGCATGTGTTTAGCGCTGTCATTTTGATGCCTTTTTATGTGTGTTGTTCACAATTTCATTTTTCCACTTACTTTTTTGTGCTGAGACATTTTTCTTCGTAAATTGTGTGTTCCTCTTTTTCATAGTATCTGACTTTATGTTTGCTGAGTCGTTATGTTTTTCTTGGTTTTTATTTTGAGTTGTGGAGTTGTTATACCTCTTTGTGGTTACCTTACTATTTACCCCTATTTTTCTAAGTAAAAACCTAACTCGTATTGTCCTATATCGCCTTGTATCCCTCACCATATGGCAGTTCTATGCCACCTGTATTTAGTCCCTCTTTTAGATTATTATGATCTTTTACATATTGACTTCAATGATTCCCTGTTTTGAGTGTTTTTTTCTTTTTAAAATTAATATTAATTTGTTTTTGTGATTTCCCTATTTGGGTTGATATCAGGATGCTCTGTTCTGTGACCTTGTGTTGTGCTGGTGTCTGATATTATTGTTTTTCTTATCAAACAATTTCCCCCTTTAGTATTTCTTGTAGCTTTGGTTTGGTTTTTACAAATTCTCTAAGCTTGTGTTTATCTGTAAATGTCTTAATTTCACCTTCATATTTCAGAGAGAGTTTTGCTGGATATATGATCCTTGGCTGACAGTTTTTCCCCTTCAGTGCTCTGTATATGTCATCCCATTGCCTTCTTGCCTGCATGGTTTCTGCTGAGTAGTCTGAACTTATTCTTATTGATTCTCCCTTGTAGGAGACCTTTATTTTATCCCTGGCTGCTTTTAATATTTTCTCTTTATTTTTCGTTTTGGCAAGTTTGATGATAATATGTCTTGGTGATTTTCTTTTTGGATCAGTCTTAAATGGGGTTCGATGAGCATCTTGGATAGATATCCTTTCGTCTTTCATGATGTCAGGGAAGATTTCTGCCAACAAATCTTCAACTATTCTCTCTGTGTTTTCTGATATCCCTCCCCGTTCTGGGACTCCAATCACATGCAAGTTATTCTTCTTGATAGAGTCCCACACGATTCTTAGGATTTCTTCATTTTTTTTAATTCTTTTATCTGATTTTTTCCAGCTATATTGGTGTCAATTCCCTGGTCCTTCAGAGCTCCCACTCTGCATTCTAATTGCTCGAGTCTGCTCCTCTGACTTCATATTGCGTTGTCTAATTCTGTAATTTTATTGTTAATCTTTTGGATTTCTGAATGCTGTATCTCTATGGATTCTTGCAGCTTATTAACTTTTCCACTATGTTCTTGAATAATCTTTTTGAGACCTTGAACTGCTTTATCAGTGTGTTCCTTGGCTTTTTCTGTAAATTGCCTTATTTCATTTCTGAGGTCATCCCTGATGTCTTGAAGAATTCTGTAAATTAGTTTGTTTTTTATTCTGTATCTGGCAATTCCAGGATTGTATCTTCATTTGGAAAAGATTTTGATTCTTTACTTTGGGGAGTTGTAGAAGCAATCATGGTCTGCTTCTATATGTGTTTTGATATCGACTGCTGTCTCTGAGCCATCACTAAGATGTTGCAGTGATTTAATCTATATTTGGTCACTGAGTCTTATCTTGTTTTGTTTTCTTTCAATGTACGTAGATGGGCTACTAGATTGCGCTGTCTTGAATGTTGTAGCCCTTGACTCACTTATGTCCTGTTACTAGCTGGTTTGGGCTGTTACCAGATATATAAACCTAAGAGTCCATTCACTATTCTTCAGTAGAATCTGATTTTGGGGCATCAAGTGTGTGGAACAGACTGTTACATTTCCACCTAGAGAAGTACTGGTGATAGTTTTGTACACCAGATTCTAGTAGCAGCAGGGGTTCATACTCCGGGGGGACAGGATGCTGACAGGCTTCCCCCAAGTGCCAGTGAGGTAGGTATGTCTCTATTCCTAAAGCACTTTGGTGGGTGGGCTCTGCTGCTGTACCTTAGGTGGCTGCTATGTTTGAATCCATTGTTTGCAGACACTGTGCTAATCCATCTGGTCGAGGGTCTTCTTCTTTCTTGCTGGCCCTCTACCAAGCATGATGTTCTTCCCCCCGATAACATGTCCAAAGTGTATGAGATGAAATTTTTCCATCCTTGCTTCCAAGGAACACTCTGCACATCTCCCAAGACAGATTTGTTCATCCTTCTGGCAGTTCATAGTATATTCAGTATTCTTCTCCAACACCATAACTCAAGGGCATCAGTTCTTCTTCAGACTTCCTTATTCATTGTCCAGCTTTTGAATGCCTATGAGGTGATGGAAAATACCGTGGCTTGGGTCAGGTGCACCTTAGTCGAAAAAGTAACACCTTTGCTATTCAACACTTTAAAGAGGTCTTTATGCAGAAGATTTGCCCAGTTCAATACATCATTTTATTTACTGACTGCTGGCACTGATGGTGTATCCAGGTAAAATGAAATCCTTGACAACTTCCACCTTTTCTCTGTTTATCATGATGTTGCTTGTTGGCCCGATTGTAAGGATTTTTCTTTTCACTATGTTGGAGTGTAATTCATACTGAGGGCTGTAGTCTTTGATCTTTACCAGTAAGTGCTTCAAGTCCACTTTGCCTTCAGTAAGCAAGGCGGTATCATCTGCCTCTCTCAAATTATTAATGAGTCTTCTTGCAATCCTGATGGCACACTTTTCTTCAGATAGTCCAGCTTCTCACATTATTTGATCAGCATATAAATTGAGTATGTCCGGTGAAAGGATACAACCCTGATGCATACATTTCCTGATTTTAAAGCACACACTATTCCCTTGTTCTGCCTGAGGAACTGATTTATGGTCTATGTACAGGTTCCACATTAGCAAAATTAAATGTTCTAAAATCCCCGTACTTTACAACGCTATCCACAATTGTTATGAAAGGAAGGCCCCCAACAAGATAGACTGACACAGTGGCTCCAGTAATGGGCTTAAGCATAACACAAATTGTAAGGATGGCACAGGTCCAGGCAGTGTTTTGTTCTGTTTTATATAGGGTCACTATGAGTTGGAACTGACTAGATGGCACCTAACAACAATGACAACTACTTTACCAAATATGATTTCCTTCTTCAAGGACTGGTCCCTCCATAACATATCCTAAGTACATGAGGTGAAGTCTCAGCATCCTTGCCTCTAAGGAGCATTCTGGCTGTGTTTTACTTCTCCCAAGCAGATTTATTCCTTTTTCTAGGGGTCCACAGTATATTCAATATTTTTTGCCAACACTGCAATTCAAATGCAACAGTTCAGTCTTCTTTATTCTTTGTCCAGCTTTCGCATGTACATGAGGGACTGAAAAAACCATGGCTTGGGTCATGAGCACTTTAGACCTGAAAGTGACGTATTTGCTTGTTTACACTTTAAAGAGGTCTTTTGCAACAGATTTGCCCAGTGCAACAGTTCTTTTGATTTCTTGACAGCTGCTTCCATGGGTATTGACTGTGGATCCAAGTAAAATGAAATCCTTGACAAATTCAATCTTTTCTTGTTTTATCATGACATTGCTTACTGGTCTGCTTGTGAGGGTTTTGTTTTCTTTAAATTGAGGTGTAATCCATATTGAAGGCTGTAGTCTTTGATATTATGAGTGTTTCAGGTGCTCTTCACTTTCAGCTAGCATAGTTGTGTCATCTGCATATCGCTAGTAGTTAATGAGTCTTCATCGAATCCTGATGCCCTTTTCTTCTTCATAGAGTCCAGCTTCATGGATTTTTTATTCAGCATGTGGATTTAATAAGTATGGTGAAAGGATACAACCCTAAGGCACCTTCCTGATTTAAAACTATGCAGTATCCCCTTATTCTATTGAAATGACTGTATGTTGGTCTATGTAGTTTCCTCCTCAAAACAGTTAAGTGTTGTGGAATATCCATTCTTCGTAATGTTATTCATAATTTGTTATGATCCATACAGTTGAATGCCTTTGCACAGTCAGTAAAACCGAGGTAGATATGTTTTAGGTATTCTCTGCTTTCAGCCAGGATCCATCTGACATCAGCAATGATATCCCTCATTCCATGTCCTCTTCTGTCTGCAGCTTGAATTTCTGGCAGTTCCTTGTTGATGTATTACTGCATTTGGTTTCAAAAGATCTTCAGCAAAATTTTACTTGTGTGTGATAGTAATGGTATTATTTGATAATTTCTGCATTCTGTTGGATCACCTTGCTCTGGATTGGGCACAAATATCAATTTCTTCCTGTTGGTTGGCCAGATTACTATCTTCCAAATTCTTGGCATAAATGAGTGAGTGCTTCCAGCTCTGGGTCCATTTCTTGGAACATCTCACTTGATATTCTGTCTATTCCTGGAGCCTTGTTTTTTTCTTTCTTTCTTTGTTTACCAATACCTTCAGTGAAGCTTGGACTTCTTCCTTCAGCACCTTCGGTGCTTGATTACATAGTCCTTCCTGAAAGGGCTGAGCGTCAACAGATTCTTTTTGGTACAATGACTCTCTGTACTCCTTCCATCTTCTTTTGATGCATTGTGTCATTTAATATTTTCCCCATAGAATCTTTCAAAATTGCAACTTGTTGCTAGGCAAATTTAGTCAATACTGACTCATAGATAGAACAAAACACTTCTCAATTCTGTGCCATCCTCACAATTGTTGCTATGCTTTTGCCCATTGTTGCAGCTACTGAGTCAATCCATTTCATTGAGGGTCTTCCTCTATAACCAAGCATGATGGCCTTCTCCAGGGACTGATTCCTCCTGAAAATATGTCCAAAGTATGTGAGATGTAGACTTGCCATCCTTGTTTCTAAGGAGTATTCTGGTTGTACTTCTTCCAAGACAGATTTGTTCATTCTTTTGACATCATGGTATAGTCGATTATCTTCTACAACAGCCAAATGCAAAGGCATCGATTCTTCTTCTGTCTTCCTTATTCATCGTCCAGCTTTCACTGCATATGAGGTGATTGGAAACACCATGGCTTGTGTCACATGCACCTTAGTCCTCAAGGTAAAAATTTTTATTTTCACCACTTAAGAGAGGTTTTTTTCAGTAGATTTGTCTAATGCAATGTGTCTTTTGATTTCTTGACTGCTGCTTCCATGGCTGTTGATTGTGAATCCAAGTAAAATGAAATGCTTGACAACTTCAGACTTTTCTCGATTCATCATGATGTTGCTTATTCGTACAGTTGTGAGGATATTTTTGTTTTTATTGAGGTGTAATCCATACTAAAGGATGTGGTCTCTGATCTTAATAAGTGCTTCAAGTCCTATTCACGTTCAACAAACAAGGTTGTGTCATCTACATAACACATGTTGTTAATATTTTTTTCCTCCAATCCTGATGTCCCCTCCTTCTTCATATAATCCAGCTTCTCAAATATTTGCTCAGTATACATATTGCAACTTAAGACTTGAATTTTCTCTTCCGTTCTTTCAGCTTGAGAAATGGTGAGTATGTTCTTTCCTTTTGGCTTTTGTACTCAAGGTCTTTGCACCCCCACGTCTGTCAGTTTGTCATAATGTGGGGGCGTGCGTGTTGCTGTGATGCTGGAAGCTATGCCATTGGTGTTCAGATACCAGCAGTGTCACCCATGGAGGACAGGTTTCGGCTGAGCTTCCAAACTAAGACAGACTAGGAAGAAGGACCCTGCATTCTATTTCTGAAAAACATTAGCCAGTGAAAACCTTTCGAATAGCAGCGGAACATTGTCTGATATAGTGCTGGAAGATGAGCTCCCCAGGTTGGAAGGCACTCAAAAGATGACTGGGGAAGAGTTCCTCTACAAAGTAGAGTCCACCTTAATGACATGGATGGAGTAAAGCTTTCGAGACCTTTATTTGCTGATGTGGCACAACTCAAAATGAGAAGAAACAGCTGCAAAAATCCAGTAATAATTGGAACTTGGAACGTATGAAATATGAATCGAGGAAAACTGGAAATCATCAAAAATGAAATGGATCACATAAACATCGATATCCTAGGCATTAGTGAGCTGAAATGGGCTGGTATTGGCCATTTTGAACCGGACAACCATATAGCCTACTATTCTGGGAATGACAACTCGAAGAGGAATGGTGTTGAATTCATGGTCAAAAAGAACATTTCAAGATCTATCCTGAAATACAACGCTGTCAGTGGTAGGATAATATGCATACAGCTACAAGGAAGACGAGTTAATATGACTATTATCCAAACTTATGCACCAATCACTAGGGCCAAAGATGAATAAATAAAGGATTTTTATCAGCTACAGCAGTCCAACATTGATTGAACATGCAATCAAGATGCATTGGTAATTACTGGCAACTAGAAATTTTTTTAGAATGTAAAAGTTGGAAACAAAAAAGAAGGACCAGTAGTTGGAAAATATGGCCTTGGTGATAGAAACAATGCCAGAGATCGAATGATAGAATTTTACAAGAACAATGACCTCTTCATTGCAAATACCTTCTTTCACCAACATTAATGGTATCTATACACATGGACCTCACCAGATGGAACACACAGAAATCAAATTGACTACATCTGTGGAAAGAGACAATGGAAAAGCTCAATATCATCCATCAGAACAAGGCCAGGGGCCAACCGTGGAACAGACCATCAATTGCTCATATGCAAGTTCAAGCCAAAAATGAAGAAAATCAGAACAAGTGCATTGGAGCCAAAATATGAACTTGAGTGTGTCCCACCTAAATTTGGAGATCATCTGAAGAATAGAGTTGATGCATTGAACACTAGTGACTGAAGACCAGACGAGTTGTGGAATGACATCAAGGACATCATACATGAAGAAAGAAAGAGGTCATTGAAAAGACAGGAGAGAAAGAAAAGACCAAGATGGATGTCAGCGGAGACTATGAAACTTGCTCTTGAGCATTGAGCAGCTAAAGCAAAAGAAAGAATTTGTGGAGTAAAAGAACTGAACAGAAGATTTCAAAGGGGATCTCTAGAAGACAAAGTAAACGCACATTATAATGACATGTGCAAAGAGCTGGAGATGGAAAACCAAAAGGGAAGAACACACTCGGCATTTCTCAAGCCAAAAGAGCTGAAGAAAAATTCAAGCCTCGAGTTGCAATGGTGAAGGATTCCATGGGGAAAATATTAAATGACACGGGAGGCATCAAAAGAAGATGGGAGGAATACACTGAGTTATTATACCAAAAAGAATTAGTCGAAGTTCAACTATTCCAAGAGGTGGCATATGATCAGGAACCGATGGTACTGAAGGAAGAAGCCCAAACTTCTCTGAAGGCATTTGTGAAAAACAAGGCACCAGGAATTGATGGAATATCCATTGCAATGTTTCAACAAACAGATGCATCGCTGGAGATGCTCACTCATCTATGCCAAGAAATATGGAAGACAGCTTCCTGGCCAACTGACTGGAAGAGATTCATATTTATGCCTAGTCCCAAGAAAGATGATCCAATTGAATGTGGAAATTAGAGAACAATATCATTAATATCACATGGAAGCAAAATTTTGCTGAAGATCATTCAAAAATGGCTGCAGCAGTATATCGACAGGGAATTGCCAGAAATTCAGTCCGGTTTCAGAAAAGGATGTGGAACCAGGGATATCCTTGCTGATGTCAGATGGATCATGGCTGAAGGGAGAGAATACCAGAAGGGCGTTTACCTGTGTTTTATTGACTATGCAAAGGCATTTGACTGTGTGGATCATAACAAGCTATGGATAACAGTGCGAAGAATGGGAATTCCAGAACACTTAATTGTGCTCATGAGGGACCTTTACATAGATGAAGAGGTGGTTGTTCAGACAGATCAAGGAAATACTGATTGGTTTAAAGTCAGGAAAGTCGTGCGTTGGGGTTGTGTATTTTCACCATAAGTATTTAATCTGTATACTGAGTAAATAATACGAGAAGCTGGACTATACGAAGCAAAACTGGGCATCAGGATTGGAGGAAAACTTATTAAGAACTTGTGTTATGCAGATGACAGGACCTTGCTTGCTGAAAGTGAAGAGGACTTCAACCACTTACTAATGAATATCAAAGACCACAACATTCAGTATGGATTGCATCTCAACATAAAGAAAACAAAAATCCTCACAACTGGACCATTGAGCAACATCGTGATAAACAGAGAGAAGCTTGAAGTTGTGAAGGATTTCATTTTACTTGGATCCACAATCAACATCCATGGAAGCAGCAGTCAAGAAATCAAAAGATGCATTGCATTAGGTAAATCTGCTGCAAAGGACCTCTTCAAAGTGTTGATAAGCAAAGATGTCACCCTGAAGACTAAGGTGCGCCTGACCTAAGCCATGGTATTTTCAATCGCGTCATATGCATGTGAAAGCTGGGCAATGAATAAGGAAGACTGAAAAAGAATTGATGCCTTTGAATTGAGGTATTGGTGAAGAATATTGAATATGCCATGGACTGCCAAATAACAAACAGGTCTGTCTTAGAAGAGGTACAGCCAGAATGCTCCTTAGAGGCAAGGATGGCAAAACTGCATCTTCCATACTTTGGACATGTTGCCAGGACGGAAGAGTCCCTGGAGAAGGACATCATGCTCAGCAGATTACAGGGTCAGCGGAAAAGAGGAAGACCCTCAAGGAGTTGGACTGACACAGTGACTGCAACAGTGAGCTCAGGCATAACAAGGATTGTAAGGATGGCTCACGACTGGGCAGTGTTTCATTCTGTTGTGCACAGGGTCACTATGAGTTGGAACCAACTTGACAGCACCTAACAACAGGTCTTTGCACATTTCATTATAATACTTCACTTTGTCTTTTCTAGCTGTCGTTTAAATCCTCTTTTCAGCTCTTTTACTTTATCAATTCTTCCTTTTACTTTATTTACTCCACATTCAACAGCAAGGATCAGATCCTTTTTTGACATCTATTTTGGTCTTTTACTTTCATTACTTTTTAGTGGATTCTCAACTTTCTTCATGCCCTTGATGTCATCCCACTGTCTGTGTGGCCTTTGGTCATTAGTGTTTAATGAGTCAAATATATTCTCAGATGACCTCTAAGTTCAGGTGGGATATACCCAGGTTCATACTTTGGCCGTTGTTGACTTCTTCTGATTCTCTTCAGCTTCAGCTTGAGCTTGCTTATGAGCAATGGATGATGTTTCCCGGAGTCATCCCCGTGTTTCTTATGACTGAATTGAGCTTTTCCATAGTCTCTTTCCACAGACTTAGTCATTTTGATTCCTGTGTATTTATTCTGGTGAGATTGACAGGTATACATGATGTTTATTTTGTTGAAAAAAGGTACTTGTAATGAAGAAGTCATTGGTCGTGAAAAGCTCTGTCAGGCCATGCGGTCCCTGGCATTGTTTATATCACCAAGGCCGTATTTTCCAACTACTGTGTCTACTTCTTTGTTTCCAACATCTGCATTCCAATCACCAGTAATTATTAATGCATCTTGATTGCATGTTTGTTCAATTTCAGACTGCAGAAGGTGGTACGAACTGTCAATTTCTTTATCTTTTGTCTTAGTGGTTGGTGTTTCAATTTGAAAAATAGTCATATTAACTTGTCTTCCTTGTAGGTTTGTGGATATTTGCCTATCATTGACAGCGTTGTGCTTGAGGTTAGAGCTTCAAATATTCTTTTTGATGATGAATGCACTGCCATACCTCTTTAATTTGTCGTTCTCAGCAGAGTAGATCATATAATAGTCAATTCAAAATAGCCTTTACCAGTCCATTTAAGCTCTCTCTTTTTTTTTTTTTTTAATGCCTAGGATATCAATGTTAATGTGTTCCATTTCATTTTTTATAACTTCCAATTTTCCTAGAGTCATTCATTGTACACTGATTATTAATGTACATTCTTATTATTAATGGATGTTTGCAGGGATTTCTTCTTATTTTGAGTTGTGTCACATGAATAAATGAAGGCCCCCAAAGCTTGTCTTCATCCATGTCAGTAAGGCTGACTCTACTTTGAGGAGGAAGCTCTTCCCCAGTCCTATTTTGAGTGTCTTCCAACCTGAGGGGCTCATTTTCCGGCACTATATCAGACAATGTTCCTTTGCCCTTAATATAGTTTTCACTGGCTAATGTTGAGAAGTAGGCTACCAGGTCCTTTATCCTAGTTTGTCTTAGGAAGCTCAGGTGAAACCTGTCCACCATGGGTGACCCTGCTGGTATTTGAAATACTGGTGGCAGAGCTTCTAGCATTACAGCAACATGGATGACAATACAGTATGAGAAAATAACACACGTGTGGGAGTCATTTACAATGTTGTTATTAGGTGCCCTCGAGTTGCTTCTGACTCAGAGGGACCCTATGCCCAATAGCACTAAACACTGCCCAGCCTTACACCACCCTCAGAATCATTCTTATACTTGAGCCCATTGCTGCAGCCACTGAGTCAGTCCATCCTGCTGAGGGTCTTCCTATTTTTCACTGGCTCTCTACTTTACCAAGCACAATGGCCTTGTCAAGGGGCTGATCCCTCCTGATAACATATCCAACGTATGTGAGACGTAGTCTCACCATCCTCGCTTCTAAGGAGCATTGTGGTTGTACTTCTTCCAAGACAGGTTTGTTTGTTCTTTTGGCAGTCCATGGTAATTTCAATATTATTCATCAGCACCACAATTCAAAATTGTCAATTCTTCTTTGGTCTTCCTTATTCATCATCCAGCTTTCTCATGCATATGAGGTGAATGAAAACACCATGGCTTAGGTCAGGCGCGCTTTGGTCTTTGTGGTAACATCTTTGCTTTTCAACACATTAAATTGGTATTTTGCAGTAGATTTGCTCAATGCATCCACCATTTGATTGCCGCTTCCATGGGTGTTGATTATGGATCCAAGTAAAATGAAATCCTTGAAAATTTCAATCTTTTCTCCATTTATCATGATGTTGGTTATTGGTCCAGTTGGAAGGATTTTTTTCTTTGTGTTGAGGTAAAACCCATACTGAATCTATGATCTTTGACCTTCACCAATAAGTGTTTTGAGTCCTGTTCACTTTCAGCAAAATCGTATCATCTGCATATCACAGGTTATTAGTGAATCTTCTTCCAATCCTGATGCACTATTCTTTTTCATGTCGTTCAGCTTTTCGGCTTCTTTGTTCAGCGTACACATTGAATGAATATAGTGGAAAAACACAATCCTGACACACACTTTTTCTGACTTTACACCACACAGTATCCCCTTGTTCTTTAGAATGACTGTGTCTTGATCTGTGTACAGGTTCCTCATGAGCACAATAAAGTGTTCTGAAGTTCGCAATGTTATCCATAATTTTTTATGATCTACACAGTTGAATGTCTTTGCATAGTTAATAAAACACAGGTAAATATCTTTCTGGTATTCTGTGCTTTGAGCCAGAATCCATCTGACATCAGCAATGATATCCTGGTTCCACACCCACTTCCGATCCTGGCTTGAATTTCTGGCAGTTCCCTGTCGAAATCCTGCTGCAGCCTGTTTTGAATGATTTTTAGCAAAATTTTACTTGCATGTGAAATTAATGATGTTCTTCTATAATTTCAGAATTCAGTTGGATCATATTTCTTGGGAATAGGCATAAATATGGATTACTCCTAGTCAGTCGGCCAGGTAGCTGTCTTCTAAATTTCTTGGCATAGAGGGGTGAACACTTCCAGTGCTGCATCCATTTGTTGAAACATATCAACTGGTATTCTGTCAATTCCTGGAACTTTCTTTTTTGCCAGTGCTTTCAATGCAGCTTGGATACCTTTCTTCAGAACTATCACATGCTAATCATATGATACTTCTCAAAATGGTTGAATATCAACTAATTCTATTTGGTATTGTGACTCCGTGTATTCCTACCATCTTCTTTTAATGCTTCCTTCATAGTTCAGTATTGTCCCCACAGAATGCTTCACTATTGCAACTCGAGGCCTAAATTTTTTCTCCAATTCGTTCAGCTTGAGAAATGTCAGGTGTGTTTTTCCCTTTTGATGTTCTACCTCCAGGTCTTTGAACATATTGTTATATACTTTACTTTGTCTTCTTGAGCAGCCCTTTGAAATCTTCTGTTCAGTTATTTTGCTTCGTCATTTCTTCCTGTTGATTTAGCTACTCCGTGTTCAACAGCAAGTTTCAGAGTCTCTTCTGACATCATTTTGGTCTTTTCCTTCTTTCCTGTCTTTTTAATGACATCTTGTTTCTTCATGTATATCTTTGATGTCATTCTACAATTCCTCTGTCTTCAGTCATTATCATTCAACGTGTCAGATCTATTCTTGAGATTGTCTGTAAATTTAAGTGGAAGATGCTGAAGGTCATACTTTATCTCAGGTGGACTTGTTCTAATTTTCTTCAGCAGTTACTTGAACTTGTGTATGTTCACTTGAAGGTCTGTTACAAGCTGGCCTCTGGAGTTATTCTGACTGATGATACTGAGCTTTTCCACTGTCTCTTTCCACGGATGCAGTCAATTTGATTACTGTGTGTTCCACCTGGTAAGGTCACCATTTATGTTGTTGAGGAAAGGTATTTGCGATGAAGAACTCATTGGTCTTACCAAATTCTGTCATGCAATCTCCGGCTTTGTTTCTATCACCAACGCCATATTTTCCAACTACCTATCCTTTTCTTGGTCTCCAACTTCCACATTCCAATCACCAGTAATTATCAAATCATCCTGATTGCATGTCTGATCAATTTCAGACTGCAGAATATGGTAGAATTCTTCAGTTTCTTCATCTTTGGCCTTACTGGTTTGTGCATAAATTTGCATAACAGCCATATGACCTGACTTGCCTTGTAGGTGTATGGATATTGTCCTATAACTGACACCATTGTCCTTCAGGATAGTTCTTGAAATGTCCTTTTTGATGATAAATGCAACACCATTCCTCTTCAATGTGTTGTTCCCAGCATAGTTGACCATATGATTTTCCCATTCAAAATCACCACTACCAGACCATTTCAGCTCACTAATGCTAGGATAGCAATGTTTACACTTTTCATTTCATTTCTGACAATTTCCAATTTTCCTAGAATCATACTTCATACATTCCACATTCCAATCATTAATGGATTTTTGCAGCTGTTTCTTCTCATTTTGAGTCGCGGCACATCAGCCAATGAAGGCCTTGAAAGCTTGACTCCATCCACATCCATAAGGTTCACTCAACTTTAAGGAGGCAACTCTCTCCCAGTTGTATTTTGAGTGCCTTGCAACCTGAGGATCTCACCTTCCAGCACTAAAGAAGACAATATTAATCTGCTATTCATAACTTGTGTGTGTGTGCGCATTAAAAGAAAGTTTACAAAACAAGTCAATCTCTCATATAAAAATTAATGTACAGCTTGCTATGTACTCCTAGTTGTTCTTCCCCTAATGAGACAGCACACTCCTCCAGTCTGTATTCCCTGTGTCCATTTAGCCAGCTACTGTCCCCCATTGCCTTCTCATATCCTCTCCCGACAAGAACTGCCCACATACTCTTATGTGTCTACTTGAGCCAAAAAGCTCACTCTTCACCGGTATCATTTTTCTGTCTTATAGTCTGAAGAATTGGCTTTGGGAATGGCCCTGTCTTGGGCTAATAGAAGGTCTGGGGTCCATGGCCTCTGGGGTCCTTCTAGTTTCAGTCAGACCATTAAGTCTGGTCTTTTTACAAGAATTTGAGGTCTGCATCCCACTGTTTTCCTGCTCCATCAGGGATTCTCTGTTGTGTTCCCTGTCAGGGCCATCATCGGTGGTAGCGAGGCACCATCCAGTTCTTCCTGTATCAGGCTGATGGTGCCTTGGATTTTCGTGGCACTTCCTGTCTCTTGGGCTCTTAATTACCCTGTGTCTTTGGTGTTCTTCATTCTCTTTTCCTCCAGGTGGGTTGAGACCAATTGATGATGCATCTTAGGTTGTGGCTTGTTAGCGTTTAAGACCCCAGGCCCCACTCACCAAAGTGGGATGCAGAATGTTTTCTTAATACATTTTGCTATGCCAATTGACCTAGATGTCCCCTGAAATCATGGTTCTCAGACCCCTACCCCTGCTACTCTGGCCTTTGAAGCATTTGGTTGTATTCAAGAAATCTGTTTGCTTTTGGATAAGTCCAGTTTTGCTGACCTCTCCTGTATTGTGTGTTGTCTTTCTTTTCACCTAAAATACTCCTTGTCTACTATCTAATTAGTGAATCCCTTTTCCCTTCCCTCCCCACCCTCTAACCATCAAAAAGTAAATTCCTCTGTGTTTCAATTATGTCCTGAGTTGTTATAACAGTGGTATCCTGCAATATTTGTCTTTTTGCAACTGACTAATTTCACTCAGCATAATGCCTTCCAGATTTCTCCATGTTATGAAATGTTTCATGGATTCATCATTGTTTTATCATTGTGTAATATTCCCCTGCATGAATATACCATAACTTAATTATCCATTCATCCATTGATAGGTGCCTTGGATGCTTCCATGTTTTTGCTACTGTATATAGTGCTGCAGTGAACACGGGTGTGCATATAACTGTTTGTGTGAAGGCTCTTATTTCTTTAGGATAGATCCTGAGAAGTGCAATTGCTGGATCATATGGTAGATCTGTTTCTAGCTTTTTAAGGAAGTGCCAAATCAACTTCCAAGGTGGCTGTACAATTCTACGTTCCCACCAGCAGCATATAAGTGTTCTAGCCTCTCCTTAACCTCTGCAACATTTATTATCTTGTTGTTTTTTGGGGGGAGGGGTGGATAATGGCAGCATTTTTGGAATGAGATGGTGTCTTAGTGTAGTTTTGATTTGTATTTCTCTAATGGCTAATGATCTTGAGCATTTCCTCATGTATCTGTTAGCTGCCTGATTGTCTTCTTTGGTGAAGGGCCTGTTCATACTACTTGCACATTTTTTAACTGGGTTGTCTCTCTTTTTTTGTTTAGTTTTTGAGGTATAACATAGGATTTAGAGATCAAACTCTCATCACTATTGTCATAGCTGAAACTGTTTTCCCAGTCTATAAGTAATCTTTTTACTTTTTTGGTACAGTCTCTGGATGATCATATTTGATTTTTAGGAGCTCGCAGTTAGTTTCTCTTCTGGTTTTTGTGCACTTTTAGTAATGTTTTGTATACTGTTTATGCCATGTATTAGGGTTCCTAGTGCTGTCTCTATTTTTTCTTCCATGATCTTTATCATTTTAGATTTTATATTTAGGTCTTTGATCCCTTTTAAGCTAGTTTTTATGCATGTTGAGAGGTATGGGTATTGTTTCTTTCATTCTTTTCTTTTTTTTTTTTTTGCAGCTGGATATCCAGATAAGTCAGCACCATTTGTTAGAAAAGCTGTCTTTTCCCCATTTAACAGATTTTGGGACTTTTTCTGCTAGCAGCTGCTCATACGTGGATGGATTTATATCCCGGTATTCAATTCTGTCCCACTGGTCTATGTATCTGTTGTTGTATAGTTCTAGGCTGTTTTGACCACCGTCTGATATAATAGGTTCTAAAATCAGGTAGTATGAGGTCTGCCACTTTGTTCTTCTTTTTCAGTAATGCTCTATTTATCCGGGGTCTCTCTCTCTTCTGTGTGAAGTTGATGATTTGTTTCTCCATCTCACTGAAAAATGTCATTGGAATTTGGGTCAGAATTGCATTGTATCTATAGATTGCTTTTGGTAGAATGGACATTTTTACAAAGTCGAGTCTTCCTGTCCATGAGCAAAGTATGTTTTTCCACTTCTGTAGGTATCTGTTGGTTTCTTGCAGTAGTGTTTTGTAGTTTTCTTTGTATATATATCTTTTCTGTCTCTGGTTAGATTTATTCCTAAGTATTTTATTTTTGTGGGGCAATACTTAGTTGTGCTCATGAAGAATCTGTAAGTTGATCAAGAGGCAGTAGTTTGAACAGAACGAGAGGATATTGCACGGTTTAAAGTCAGAAAATGTGCACTTCAGGGTTGTATCCTTTCACTGTACCTATTCAATCTGTATGCTGAACAAATAATCTGAGAAGCTGGACTGTAAGAGGAAGAATGGGGTATCAGGAATGGAGGAAGACTCCTTAACAACCTGTGTTATGCAGATGATATATCCTCGCTTGTTGAAAGTGAAGAGGACTTGAAGCACGTGCTGATGAAGATCAAAGACTGCAGCCTTCAGTATGGATTACCTGTCAACATAGAGAAAAGAAAAATCTTCACATATGGCTGAATAAATGAAGAAAAGATTGAAGTTGTAGAAGAATTCATTTTACCTGGATCCAAATCAACACCCAGGGAAGCAACAGTCAAGAAACCAAAAGATACATTTCTTTGGGCAAATCAGCTGCGAGAGATCTCTTTTAAGTGTTAGAAAAAAATCTCTCCTTGAGGACTAACATGCACTGACCAAAGTGATGGTGCTCTCAATAAGTTCATATGCATGCAAAAGCAGGACAATGAATAAGGAAGGCCAAAGAAGAATTGAGACCTTTGAATTGTGGTGTTCCCAAAGAATATTGAATATACCATGGACTGCCAAAAAAAAAAAAGAACAAATCTGTCATGGAAGAAGTACAGCCAGAATGCTCCTTGGAAGCAAGGATGAGGAGACTGTGTCATGTCGTCAGGAGGAATCAGTCCCTGGAGAAGAACATCATGCTTGGTAATGCAGAGGGCCAGCAGAAAAGAGGAAGACCCTCAACGAGATGGACTGACACAGTGGCTTCAACAATGGGCTCAATCGTAGCAAAAGTGGTGAGGACGGTGCCGGACCAGGCAGTGTTTAGTTCTGTTGTAGATGGGGTCACTTTGGGTAGGAGCTGATTTGAGTGTACCTAACAAGAACAACATTTGGGACCAAACTGACAATAGTAACTTGAAAGAG
This sequence comes from Loxodonta africana, assembly GCF_030014295.1. NCBI lineage: Eukaryota > Metazoa > Chordata > Mammalia > Proboscidea > Elephantidae > Loxodonta > Loxodonta africana. Next base: position 42,381 of record NW_026974876.1, on the reverse strand, counting down.
TAGATAGGAAAATTAGGGAGGGGTGAGTTTGTGTAAATGGGGGAGGAAGACCAGAAAAGGAAGGTGAATGGTTACACAACTTGAATGTAATCAATGTCACTCAATTGTATATAAGAACCAAGGTGTCTCAATGGTTTAGCACTCAGCTGATAACTGTAAGGTGGTGGTCCAAGCCTACTAGCGGCTCCACAGGAGAAAGATGTGGCTCTCTGCTTCCATAAGGATGACAGCTTTGGAAACACTACGGGGCAGGCCTTCTTGGTCCAATAGGGTCACTATGAGTTGGAATCCAAATGGAGGAATGCTTCTGAATTGTACATGTAGAAACTATTGAATAGCTGTATATTTTGCTGTGCATATTCTCAACAGCAACATAATGACATAAAAAGATAAAAAAGGCTTGGAGAAGTTACAGAATGAAAGAATAAAGCAACTCCCAACAGCAAGTAGGGCAAATGCTTAGGAGGGCAAAGACTCTGTTTCCCAAAGCTAACACTAAAAGTGCTAAAACTCAGCAATATCAAAGGAATGTTAAGAACAACAACAACAACAACAACAGGAAAGAATGGTAATTCACAGTGGAAAAATTGATAGAAACTCTGAGTAAGTACTGATATTGAACTTACTAGAAAAATAAAGGAACTCTTAAATATGCTCAAAGAATGAAAGGCAAATATGGACAAAGAAATAAAGAAACAGCGAAAAAAAATCTATGTATGTACACAATGAGAATACTAGGAAAGTGATAGAAAATATAAAAGGGAGCTTTTGGGAGCTAAAAAGTAATATTACTAAAGTGAAAACTTTAATGGGGAGTCTCAACAGAAGATTTGAGCAGGAGAAAAAGCAATCAATACACTTTTAATGACATAAAATTAAAATTTTCTGCTCATAGAAAAAAAAAATTAACGTAAGCAGGAAGAATGCAATGCAGTGGCTCTGGGTTTGGCCAAAGAGTGGGCGGTCTGTACTTTGAACCCACCATCTGCTCTGCAAGAGTAGGATTGCAGTCTGCTTCCATAAAGATTTACATCTTTGGAAATCCTACGGGGATGTTACACTCTGTCCTAAACATTCAGAATGAGTAGGAATTTACCTGATGGCAAGTATTTTTGTTTGTTTGTTTAAATGTCCTATGGATCATCATTGAGTATACAAAAATAGGAAAAAAAGAAGACAAAAATAGGAACAAAAGGAACAAAAGAAAACTTGAAGAACTAATGACCAAAAACATCACATTTTAAGGAAGAAATGAATACGCACATTTAAGAAACTCAACACACTTTAAGTAACCTCAAAAGGGAACCAAACTGAAACTCATTATACTCAAATTGTGAAAACTCAGAGGGGGAGTATTGAGTGCAGCATGGGAGAAGCAACTTGTCGTGCAGAAGAGTCTCAGTAAGATTAATGGCTGAATGTATATCGGGGCCCATGGAGGTAAATTGCAGGTGTACATTTTGAGATGGTATATGTTTTGTCATGTGTATTTTTACCACAGACAAAACAAACAAAAATTAAAAAATTGGAAACGTGCAGTCAGCAAGGTGACACATTTAAAGTTCTCAAAGTAAGAAAACAAAATCTGTCCATCAAGAATTCTCTCCAGCTTCACTGGGATCTGCTGAGAAAGAACCAGAATAGCTGGTGGCTTTGTGGCAGAAGGCGTGGACTTCCTGCACAGGGTCATCATGAAGACCGTGTGCTTTGCCCACCGCTTCCAACCCGTGGTGGTGAAGGGCAGTAGGGCATCCTGACCCAGTCTGTAGGTAATCTTTTTACTCCTTTGGTGAAGTCTTTGGGTCAGCATAGGTGTTTGATATTTAGGAGCTCCCAGTTATCTACTTTTTCTTCTGCATTGTTAGTAATGTTTTGCATACTGTTTATGCCATGCGTTAGGGCTCCTAACGTGTTCCTTATTTTTCGTTCCATGATCTTTATCGTTTTAGATTTTATATTTAGGCCTTTGATTCAGTTTGAGCTCGTTTTTGTGCATGGAGTGAGGTATAGGTCTTGTTTCATTTCTTTGCAGATGGATATTCAGTTATGCCAGCAGCATTTGTTAAAAAGACTGTCTTTTCCCCTTTAACTGCTTTGGGCACTTTGTCAAATATCATCTGCTCATGTGTGGATGGATTTATGTCTGGATTGACAGTTCTGTTCCATTGGTCTTTGTATCTGTTGTCATACCAGTACCAGGCTGTTTGGACTACTGTGGCAGTAGTCAAAATCAGGTATAGTAAGGCCTCCCACTTTGTTCTTCTTTTTCTGTAATGCTTTACTTATCTGAGGCCTCTTTCCCTTCCATATGAAGTTGATGTTTTGTTTCTCCACCTCATTTAAAAATGTCGTTGGAATTTGGATTGGAATTTTGTTGTGTCTATAGATAGCTTTTGGTAGAATAGACATTTTTACAATGTTCAGTCTTCCTGTCCATGAGCAAGGTATGTTCTTCCACTTATGTAGGTCTCTTTTGGTTTCATGCAGAAGTGTATTGTAGTTTTCTTTATACAAGTCTTTGACATTTCTGGTAAGATTTATTTCTAAGTATTTTATCTTCTTGGGGGCTACTGTAAACGGTATTGATTTGGCGATTTCCTCTTCGATGTTCTTTTTGCTAGCATAGAGGAATCCAAGTGATTTTTTTATGTTTATTTTGTATCCCAGTACTCTGCTGAACTCTTCTCTTACCTTCAGTAGTTTCCTTGAGGAATCCCCAGGGTTTTCTGTGTATAAGATCATGTCATCTGCAAATAGAGATGCTTTTACTTCTTTCTTGCCAATCTGGATGCCTTTTATTTCTTTATCTAGCCTAATTGCTCTGGCTAGGACCTCCAGCACAATACTAAGAGCGGTGATAAAGGGCATCCTTGTCTGGTTCCCTATCTCAGGAGGAATGCTTTCAGCAAAAGTGACTGGAAGGTAATTTTTTTCCATTAAGTGGGTGGGCAAATGGCTTGAGAGTGTACAAAAGAACATTATGAGTATGACACAAGGGATCAAAGTGTTATGTGCAGTAACTTTGCCAATACCATGGCTTGGGTCAGGTGCACCTTAGTCTTCAGGGTGACATCTTTGCTCTTCTATACTTTGAAGAGGTGCTTTGCAGCAGATTTGCCCAACGCAATGCATCTTTTGATTTCTTGACTACTGCTTCCCTGGCTGTTGATTGTGAATCCAAGTAAAATGAAATCCTTGATAACTTCAATCTTTTCTCCATTTATCATGATGTTGCTAAAAGGTCCAGTTCTGAGGAGTTTTGTTTTCTTTATGTTTAGCAGTAATCTGTACTGAGGGCTGCGGTCTTTGATCTTCATTAGTAAATGCTTCAGGTCCTCTTCACTTTCAGCAAGCCAGGTTGTGTTATCTGCATAATGCAGGTTGTTAATGAGTCTTCCTCCAATCCTGATGCCCCCTTCTTCATACAGTCTAGCTTCTCATATTATTTGCTCAGCATACAGATGAAATAGATATGGTGAAAGAATACAACCCTGAGGCACACCTTTCCTGACTTTAAACCAATCAGTATCCCCTTGTTCTGTCCGAACAACTGCCTCTTGATCTATGTCAAGTTTCCTCATGAGCACAATTAAGTGTTCTGGAATTCCCATTCTTCCCAGTGTTATCCATAGTTTGTTATGATCCACACAGTCGAATGCCTTCGCATAGTCAATAAAACACAGGTAAACATCCTTCTGGTATTCTCTGCTTTCAGACAGGATCCATCTGACATCAGCAATGATATCCCTGGTTCCACGTCCTCTTCCGAAACCAGCCTGAATTTCTGGCAGTTCCCTGTCGATTATACTGCTTCAGTCGTTTTTGAATGATCATCAGCAAAATGTTGTTTGCGTGTGATATTAATGATATTGTTCTATAATTTCCACATTCCGTTGGATCACCGTTCTTGGGAATAGGCATAAATATGGATCTCTTCCAGTCAGTTGGCCAGGAAGCTGTCTTCCATATTTCTTGGCATAGACGAGTGAGCAGCTCCAGCGCTGCATCTGTTTGTTGAAACATCTCAATTGATATTCCATCAATTCCTGGAGCCTTGTTTTTCGCCAATGCCTTCAGAGCAGCTTGGACTTCTTCCTTCAGTACCATTGGTCCCTGATCACATGCCACCTCTTGAAATGGTTGAATATCGACTAATTCTTTTTGGTATAATGACTCTGTGTATTCCTTCCATCTTCTTCTTTTTTTTTTTAATAACTTTTATTAAGCTTCAAGTGAACGTTTACAAATCCAATCAGTCTGTCACATATAAGTTTACATACATCTCACTCCCTACTCCCACTTGCTCTCCCCCTCTTGAGTCAGCCCTTTCAGTCTCTCCTTTCTTGACAATTTTGCCAGCTTCCCTCTCTCTCTATCCTCCCATCCCCGCTCCAAACAAGAGTTGCCAACACAATCTCAAGTGTCCACCTGATATAATTAGCTCACTCTTCATCAGCATCTCTCTCCCACCCGCTGACCAGTCCCTTTCATGTCTGATGAGTTGTCTTCGGGGATGGTTCCTGTCCTGTGTCAACAGAAGGTCTGGGGAACATGGCCGCCGGGATTCCTCCAGTCTCAGTCAGACCATTAAGTTTGGTCTTTTTATGAGAATTTGGGGTCTGTATCCCACTGATCTCCTGCTCCCTCAGGGGTCCTCTGCTGTGCTCCCTGTCAGGGCAGTCATCGATTGTGGCCGGGCACCAACTAGTTCTTCTGGTCTCAGGATGATGTAGGTCTCTGGTTCATGTGGCCCTTTCTGTCTCTTGGGCTCTTAGTTGTCGTGTGGCCTTGGTGTTCTTCCTTTTCCTTTGCCCCAGGTGGGTTGAGACCAATTGCTGCATCTTAGATGGCCGCTTGTTAGCATTTAAGACCCCAGACGCCACATTTCAAAGTGGGATGCAGAATGATTTCATAATAGAATTATTTTGCCAATTGACTTAGAAGTCCCCGCAAACCATGTTCCCCAGACCCCCGCACTTGCTCCGCTGACCTTTGAAGCATTCCTTTTATCCCGGAAACTTCTTTGCTTTTGGTCCAGTCCAATTGAGCTGACCTTCCATGTATTGAGTGTTGTCTTTCCCTTCACCTAAAGCAGTTCTTATCTACTGATTAATCAATAAAAAACCCTCTCCCACCCTCCCTCCCTCCCCCCCTCATAACCACAAAAGTATGTGTTCTTCTCAGGTTTACTATTTCTCACGATCTTATAATAGTGGTCTTATACAATATTTGTCCTTTTGCCTCTGACTAATTTCGCTCAGCATAATGCCTTCCAGGTTCCTCCATGTTATGAAATGTTTCAGAGATTCGTCACTGTTCTTTATCGATGCGTAGTATTCCATTGTGTGAATATACCACAATTTATTTACCCATTCATCCGTAGATGGACACCTTGGTTGCTTCCAACTTTTTGCTATTGTAAACAGAGCTGCAATAAACATGGGTGTGCATATATCTGTTTGTATGAAGGCTCTTGTATCTCTAGGGTATATTCCTAGGAGTGGGATTTCTGGGTTGTATGGTAGTTCTATTTCTAACTGTTTAAGATAACGCCAGATGGATTTCCAAAGTGGTTGTACCATTTTACATTCCCACCAGCAGTGTATGAGAGTTCCAATCTCTCCACAGCCTCTCCAACATTTATTATTTTGTGTTTTTTGGATTAATGCCAGCCTTGCTGGTGTGAGATGGAATCTCATCGTAGTTTGAATTTGCATTTCTCTAATGGCTAATGATCGAGAGCATTTTCTCATGTATCTGTTGGCTGCCTGAATATCTTCTTTAGTGAAATGTGTGTTCATATCCTTTGCCCACTTCTTGATTGGGTTGTTTGTCTTTTTGTGGTTGAGTTTTGACAGAATCATGTAGATTTTAGAGATCAGGCGCTGGTCGGAGATGTCATAGCTGAAAATTCTTTCCCAGTCTGTAGGTGGTCTTTTTACTCTTTTGGAGAAGTCTTTAGATGAGCATAGGTGTTTGATTTTTAGGAGCTCCCAGTTATCTGGTTTCTCTTCATCATTTTTGGTAATGTTTTGTATTCTGTTTATACCTTGTATTAGGGCTCCTAGGGTTGTCCCAATTTTTTCTTCCATGAACTTTGTCGTTTTAGTCTTTATGTTTAGGTCTTTGATCCACTTGGAGTTAGTTTTTGTGCATGGTGTGAGGTATGGGTCCTGTTTCATTTTTTTTGCAAATGGATATCCAGTTATGCCAGCACCATTTGTTAAAAAGGCTATCTTTTCCCCAGTTAATTGACACTGGGCCTTTGTCAAATATCAGCTGCTCATATGTGGATGGATCTATGTCTGGGTTCTCAATTCTGTTCCATTGGTCTATGTGTCTGTTGTTGTACCAATACCAGGCTGTTTTGACTACTGTGGCTGTATAGTAGGTTCTAAAGTCAGGTAAGGTGAGGCCTCCCACTTTCTTCTTCTTTTTCAGTAGTGCTTTGCTTATCCGGGGCTTCTTTCCCTTCCATATGAAATTGGTGATTTGTTTCTCTATCCCCTTAAAATATGACATTGGAATTTGCATCGGAAGTGCGTTAAATGTATAGATGGCTTTTGGTAGAATAGACATTTTTACTATGTTAAGTCTTCCTATCCATGAGCAGGGTATGTTTTTCCACTTAAGTATGTCCTTTTGAATTTCTTGTAGTAGAGCTTTGTAGTTTTCTTTGTATAGGTCTTTTACATCCTTGGTAAGATTTATTCCTAAGTATCTTATCTTCTTGGGGGCTACTGTGAATGGTATTGATTTGGTTATCTCCTCTTCGGTGTTCTTTTTGTTGATGTAGAGGAATCCAAGTGATTTTTGTATGTTTATTTTATAACCTGAGACTCTGCCAAACTCTTCTATTAGTTTCAGTAGTTTTCTGGAGGATTCCTTAGGGTTTTCTGTGTATAAAATCATGTCATCTGCAAATAGTGATAACTTTACTTCCTCCTTGCCAATCCGGATACCCTTTATTTCTTTGTCTAGCCTAATTGCCCTGGCTAGGACTTCCAGCACGATGTTGAATAAGAGTGGTGATAAAGGGCATCCTTGTCTGGTTCCCGTTCTCAAGGGAAATGCTTTCAGGCTCTCTCCATTTAGAGTGATATTGGCTGTTGGCTTTGCATAAAAGCATAGATGCCCTTTATTATGTTGAGGAATTTACCTTCAATTCCTATTTTGGTAAGAGTTTTTATCATGAATGGGTGTTGGACTTTGTCAAATGCCTTTTCTGCATCAATTGATAAGATCATGTGGTTTTTGTCTTTTGTTTTATTTATGTGATGGATTACATTAATGGTTTTTCTGATATTAAACCAGCCTTGCATACCTGGTATAAATCCCACTTGATCAGGGTGAATTATTTTTTTGATGTGTTGTTGGATTCTGTTGGCTAGAATTTTGTTGAGGATTTTCGCATCAATGTTCATGAGGGATATAGGTCTATAATTTTCTTTTTTTGTAATGTCTTTACCTGGTTTTGGTATCAGGGAGATGGTGGCTTCATAGAATGAGTTGGGTAGTATTCCGTCATTTTCTATGCTTTGGAATACCTTTAGTAGTAGTGGTGTTAACTCTTCTCTGAAAGTTTGGTAGAACTCTGCAGTGAAGCCATCCGGGCCAGGGCTTTTTTTTGTTGGGAGTTTTTTGATTACCATTTCAATCTCTTTTTTTGTTATGGGTCTATTTAGTTGTTCTACTTCTGAATGTGTTAGTTTAGGTAGGTAGTGTTTTTCCAGGAATTCATCCATTTCTTCTAGGTTTTCAAATTTGTTAGAGTACAATTTTTCATAATAATCTGAAATGATTCTTTTAATTTCATTTGGTTCTGTTGTGATGTAGTCCTTCTCATTTCTTATTCGGGTTATTTGTTTCCCTTCCTGTATTTCTTTAGTCAGTCTAGCCAATGGTTTATCAATTTTGTTAATTTTTTCAAAGAACCAGCTTTTGGCTTTGTTAATTCTTTCAATTGTTTTTCTGTTCTCTAATTTATTTAGTTCAGCTCTAATTTTTATTATTTGTTTTCTTCTGGTGCCTGATGGATTCTTTTGTTGCTCAGTTTCTATTTGTTCAAGTTGTAGGGACAGTTCTCTGATTTTGGCTCTTTCTTCTTTTTGTATGTGTGCATTTATTGATATAAATTGGCCTCTGAGCACTGCTTTTGCTGTGTCCCAGAGGTTTTGATAGGAAGTATTTTCATTCTCGTTGCTTTCTAAGAATTTCCTTATTCCCTCCTTGATGTCTTCTATAACCCAGTCTTTTTTCAGGAGGGTATTGTTCAGTTTCCAAGTATTTGATTTCTTTTCCCTAGTTTTTCTGTTATTGATCTCTAGTTTCATTGCCTTGTGGTCTGAGAAGATGCTTTGTAATATTTCGATGTTTTGGACTCTGCAAAGGTTTGTTTTATGACCTAATATGTGGTCTATTCTAGAGAATGTTCCATGTGCGCTAGAAAAAAAAGTATATTTTGCAGCAGTTGGGTGGAGAGTTCTGTATAAGTCAATGAGGTCAAGTTGGTTGATTGTTGTAATTAGATCTTCCGTGTCTCTGTTGAGCTTCTTACTGGATGTCCTGTCCTTCTCCGAAAGTGGTGTGTTGAAGTCTCCTACTATAATTGTGGAGGTATCTATCTCGCTTTTCAATTCTGTTAAAATTTGATTTATGTATCTTGCAGCCCTGTCATTGGGTGCATAAATATTTAATATGGTTATGTCTTCCTGATCAATTGTCCCTTTTATCATTATATAGTGTCCTTCTTTATCCTTTGTGGTGGATTTAAGTCTAAAGTCTATTTTGTCAGAAATTAATATTGCTACTCCTCTTCTTTTTTGCTTATTGTTTGCTTGATATACTTTTGTCCATCCTTTGAGTTTTAGTTTGTTTGTGTCTCTAAGTCTAAGGTGTGTCTCTTGTAGGCAGCATATAGATGGATCGTGTTTCTTTATCCAGTCTGTGACTCTCTGTCTCTTTATTGGTGCATTTAGTCCATTTACATTCAGGGTAATTATAGATAAATAAGTTTTTAGTGCTGTCATTTTGATGCCTTTTTATGTGTGTTGTTGACAATTTCATTTTTCCACATACTTTTTCGTGCTGAGGCGTTTTTCTTAGTAAATTGTGGATCCTCATTTTCATAGTGCTTGACTTTATGTTAGTTGAGTCGTTACGTTTTTCTTGGTTTTTATCTTGAGTTATAGAGTTGTTATACCTTTTTGTGGTTACCTTATTATTTACCCCTATTTTTCTAAGTAAAAACCTAACTTGTATTGTTCTATATCGCCTTGTATCACTCTCCATATGGCAGTTCTATGCCTCCTGTATTTAGTCCCTCTTTTTGATTATTGTGATCTTTTACCTATTGACTTCCATGATTCCCTGTTATGTGTATTTATTTATTTTTTTAATTAATCTTAATTTGTTTTTGTGATTTCCCTATTTGAGTTGATATCAGGACGTTCTGTTTTGTGACCTTGTGTTGTGCTGATATCTGATATTATTGGTTTTCTGACCAAACAATATCCTTTAGTATTTCTTGTAGCTTTGGTTTGGTTTTTGCAAATTCTCTAAACTTGTGTTTGTCTGTAAATATCTTAATTTCGCCTTCATATTTCAGAGAGAGTTTTGCTGGATATATGATCCTTGGCTGGCAGTTTTTCTCCTTCAGTGTTCTGTATATGTCGTCCCATTCCCTTCTTGCCTGCATGGTTTCTGCTGAGTAGTCAGAACATATTCTTATTGATTCTCCCTTGAAGGAAACCTTTCTTTTCTCCCTGGCTGCTTTTAAAATTTTCTGTTTATCTTTGGTTTTGGTGAGTTTGATGATAATATGTCTTGGTGTTTTTCTTTTTGGATCAGTCTTAAATGGGGTTTGGTGAGCATCTTGGATAGATATCCTTTCGTCTTTCATGATGTCAGGGAAGTTTTGTGTCAGGAGTTCTTCAACTATTTTCTCTGTGTTTTCTGTCCCCCCTCCCTGTTCTGGGACTCCAATCACCCGCAGGTTATCCTTCTTGATAGAGTCCCACATAATTCTTAGGGTTTCTTCATTTTTTTTAATTCTTTTATCTGATTTTTTTTCAGCTATGTTGGTGTTGATTCCCTGGTCCTCCAGATGTCCCAGTCTGCGTTCTAATTGCTCGAGTCTGCTCCTCTGACTTCCTAGTGCGTTGTCTAATTCTGTTATTTTATTGTTAATCTTTTGGATTTCTACATGTTGTCTCTCTATGGATTCTTGCAACTTATTAATTTTTCCACTATGTTCTTGAATAATCTTTTTGAGTTCTTCAACAGTTTTATCAGTGTGTTCCTTGGCTTTTTCTGCAGTTATCCTAATTTCATTTGTGATATCATTAAGCATTCTGTAAATTAGTTTTTTATATTCTGTATCTGATAATTCCAAGATTGTATCTTCATTTGGGGAAGATTTTGATTCTTTTGTTTGGGGGGTTGGAGAAGCTGTCATGGTCTGCTTCTTTAAGTGGTTTGATATGGATTGTTGTCTCCGAGCCATCACTGGGAAACTAGTTTTTCCAGAAAATCCGCTGCGTCCAGTCCAAATCCCTGCGGGATGGTTCCCCGGCTCGGATGCTGCTCTTTCTGCTCCAAGATCAGTCACTGCCTCCCGGGGACTTCTCCTACCGGCTGCGTCCCACGCCGCCCGTGGAACCGGCTGGTCCCCCTCCCGGGGTTAGTTCAGGGGGGTGGAGCAGCTCTCTGTGCTTGTGCCGTACCTGACTGGTACGCTGGCTCCAGGCTCTGGAAACAATCGCTGCTTCCCCGTATTAGTTCGTTCTCCGTCTCTAAATCTGTGTTTGTTGTTCAGGGTTCGTAGATTGTTATGTATGTGATCGATTCACTTGTTTTTCCGAGTCTTTGTTGTAAGAGGGATCCGAGGTAGCGTCTGCCTAGTCCGCCATCTTGGCTCCGCCTCCCCTCCATCTTCTTTTGATGCTTCCTGCATCATTTAACATTTAATGAAATATTTATTATTTAATGAAACGTTTACTATTTAATGAAGGTATTGGTAGAAAACAAAGCTCCAGGAATTGACAGAACGCCAATTGAGATGATACCACAGAAAAATGAAATGCTGGAAGTGCTCACTTGTTTATTTCAAGAAATTTGGAAGAAAGCTACTGGGCCAACTACCTAGAAGAGATCCTTATTTGTGCCCATTCCAAACAAAGTCATCCAACAGAATGTGAAAATTATCAGACTATATCATTAAGATCACACACAAGTAAAAATTTGCTGAAAAGAATTCAAAACCAGTTGTAGTGGAACTGTGAGAGGGAAATGCGAAAAAAATTTAAGCTATACTGAGAAGACGGTGTGGAATGAGGCATATCATTGATGATGTCAGAATGATCTTGGCTAGCAGAGAATAACGCAAAAATGTGTACTTTTTTTTTTTGAGTGTGCAAAGGCATTGCACTCTGTGGATCATAACTAATGATGGATAATGATGTGAAGAATGGAAATTCCAGAACACTAATTGCGCTCATGCAGAACTGGTATATAGAGAGAAGATCAGCTGTTAGAACAGAAAAAGTGGATATTGAGTGGGTTAAAATCAGGAAACTTGTGGGCCAGCAGTGTATTCTTTCACCATATTTGTTAAATTTGTATGCTGAACTAATAATTCCATAAGCTGGACTTAGGAAGAATGTAGCAACAGTACTGAAGGAAGATTTGTTAACAACCTGAATATGCATGACACAACATTGCTTGATGAAAGCATAGAGGTCTTTAAGCACTTACTAAAAAAGACCAAAGACTGCAGCATTCAGTAGGGATTATACTTCACCATAAAGAAAACAAAAGTCCTCACAACTGGACCAATAAGCAACATCATCAGAAATGGGGAAAATATTGATGTTGTCAAGGATTTCATTTTACTCGAATCCACAATCAATGCCCATGGAAGCAATAGTCAAGAAATCAATTGCATTGGGCAAACCTGATGCAAAAGACCTTTTCAAAGTGTTAACAGCAAAGATGATGCTTAGAGAACTAAAGTGTGCCTGACCCAACCCATGGCATTTTCAATCATCTCTTTGCATGGGAAAGCTGGAAATGATTAAGGAAGACAGAAGATGAATTGATGTCTTTATAGTGTCAATACATCAGACTAAGAGTCTTCTATTTTTTATTGTTTCTTTATCTTAATAATCATGATGTCATTTTTCAGGGACTGGTCCCAACAGAAATCATGTCCAAAGTAAATGAGACAAACCCTCTCTATCCTTGGTGTCAAGGAACATTCGGTCTGTATATCTTCCAAGTCAGATTTGTTCGATCTTCTAGCCATCCACGGGATATTCTATATTCTTTGTCAACCATACCGCAAAGCTATTGATTCTTCTTCCACCTTCTTTATTCATTGTACAGCATTCTCATGCACATAAGGCAAGTGAAAACATCATGGATTGGTTCAGGTGCACCTCAATCCTCAAAAATGACCTTTGATTTTCAAAATTTTAAGAGGACTTTTGCAGCAGATGTGCTCAAGGCAATAAGCTGCTTGATTTCTTGATTGCTGCTTCCATGGGTGTCGATTGTGGTTTAAAATCAGAAACACATGCATCAAGGTTGTATCCTTACATGATATGTATTTAATCTGTATGTTGACTAAGCTGAGAGGATGGACTATGTGAAGAAGAATGTGTCATCTGGATTGAAGGAAGACCCATTAACAACCTGCAATAGTGGGAGGACACAACCCAGCTTGATGAAAGCAAAGATGACTGGAAGCACTTACTGATGAAAATCAAGACTACAGCTTTCAGTATGCGCTACACCTGAACATAAAGAAAACAAAAATCCTCACAACTGGATTAATAAGTAACAACATAATAGATGGACAAAACAGAATTACCATAGCAAGCAGCAATAACACACCTAAGTATAAACTCCAAAGAAATGAACTGAAGGACTAAAGCAGGTATTTGTACACCAATGTTTATAGAAGCATGATTCACGGTAGCCAAAGGGTGGAAATACTTAAGTTTCCGTCAACAGATGAACCGATATACAAAATATGATACTTATATGCAATGGAATATTAGTCAGCCATCAAAAAGAGTGGAGTCGTAATGCATGTTATGACATGGATGAAGTACGAAAACGTTATGTAAGTAAAAGAAGCCACACAAAATCTGATAACTATTTTACAGTTCCATTTATACTAGGTATCTAGAATAGGCCAATGAGTTATTGTTTAATGGGCACAGAGTGACTATTTGAGATGAGGAAAATATCCTGGAAATACATATTTGTAATTGTTGTCACAGTATTATGAGTGCACTTAACATCGGTTAATTGTAAACTAAAAAAAAGAAAAATGTTGAAGTGGCAACAACTATGTTATGTGTATTTTACCACAATAAAATTAAAACAAAATAAAAACACATGGAAAATTTTGCTGAGTACTCCAGCCAACAACTCCAGCCTCTGATTAATTTAGTTTTGAATAAGGTCTTTACATAATGCATCCATAAAGAGTTTGTTCTCATTACCCACTCTACTTTGCTGTATGTATTTGTATGTTTTACATAAACTTTTTATCTCTATATTTGCCATACTAGAGGGCCCAGGATTGTGCAGATGACCTTCATGCTTGGCTATTAACAAAAAGTTTGGGGGATCACCTAGAAGCACCTTGGAAGAAAGGCCTGGCACTCTACTTCCAAAAAAATCTTCCATGCGAAACTCTATGGAGCACGTCTACTCTGACACACATGAGGTCACCACGAGTCAAAAGTGACTGGGAGGTAATTTTTTTCCTTTAAGTGGGTGGGCAAATGGCTTGAGAATGTCCAAGAGAACAACCTGAGTATGACACGAGGGATCAAAGTGTTATGCGCAGTTACTTTGCCTTCCCCTTGGCTATTTCTCTGTTCAGTGAAAGTCAGAGAGAATGGCAGAGAGGTTTGGAAGGAATCTGTGCAACTAACTATGCCTACACCCTGCTTTAGAAAATATAGAGATTAAGCAGGAACCTGTGGAACATTACTTCATAGTCTTCCTATTACTCGGCAATAAAAAAGGAAAACAAAAAGATAAATGAACTCAGACAAGAAAATGAAAAGGGCAGACAGAGAAAAGGAACAAGTATTTTAAATGCTAATGTGGCAACCCAAGTCCTTCTAAGGTTTCTGACTGAAAGGTAATAAAGCGGTCCCTCAGGCTAGTTTTCCTGAGGATAATTAGCAGGGTGCGTTGATCCAGACTTCAAAATACTGGGCTTGCTGTTTCAGATCTAAGAAAGAAATATGACTGAGCTTCTCTAAGGTTTAAGGATTGATTGACTGGAATTCAAGGGGTTTGGTTTGGGTTCTCAGCCTCCCGTACTGCCACCATTTCTGTTTAACAAGCAGGCTGATGGGGGAGGGGCTTCACGGTCGCTGTAGGTGGTCTTGAGGCTCCACAGGGAACATGATGGGGAGAGCTTGGAAAGACGATGCTTCCAGCCACAGGCATCAACGCGAGATTGCCTGCGAGCAGTTCTCCTGGAGATCAGATGTGACAGGAGGGTTTCTGGCTGGGTGGAGTGAGGAAACGTATGGTGCAGGCTCCCCGCTTGGGGCACCGATTTCACCCACGTCATGAGTTGTCCCCAACTGAGGAGCCACGCACAAAACCTGTTGCCCTCCAGTTGATTTTCACTCATAGCGACCCTAGAAGACGGAGTAGAAATGCCCCATTGGGTTTCCAAGGAGCGCCTGGTGGATTTGAACTGCCGGGCCTTTGGTGAGCAACTGCTGCACTTAGACAGTACGCCACCAGGGTATCCAGCTGAGGACTGAGAGTACGCCACCAGGGTATTCAACTGTGAACGGAGAGACAAATGAGTACCTCTGGAGGTAGGCACAGTAGAAAGGAGCCACCACCATGTGCCCGTAGGTGCAGCCTGGACCTCCTGCACCGCTAATGACCAGGGTCCAGCCACGTTCCATCTGGAAGGCCAAGATGACCCTCTCTGTCCTGTGCAGGGTGCCCTCTGCAGGCTGGCCCTGGTAGTGCAGAGGCTGCCCTGAGTCTGAGCGAGGCAAGGGGCGGGGTAGGAGTAGGAGCAGTCTCCGCCCCTGGCCGTCACTGATTGGTTGCGTTTGGCGACGTCGCCAGTGGCACGACAATGCCTGGGCACGAGAGAGCTGTGGCTAGAGCTTTGAGTGTTACGTTGAATACAAGTGGTGAAAACGGGAATCTTAGTTTTGTACTTGATACTAGCTGCTGTGTTTCCAGGATTTCTCCAGTGATTATGATGCTAATTGTGGGTTTTCCACAAATTTCTTTTTGAGGTTAAGCATCCTTCCATTCTTAGTTTATTGAGTTTTTTCTTCATCAAAGTGTATTGGATTTTGTCCAATTTATTTCTGCATTAATTGAGATGACCTAGTACTTCACATTGTGTACTGATTTTAGTACGCTGAACCAACTTTGCATAATGGGACTACATTCTATTTGGACATTGAATATAATCCTGATAATATTCTCTTGGAGTTTCCTAGCGTGCTGTTCAGGATTTTTGCATGCAGAGTCCTAAGATGTATTTGGTCTGTAGTTGTGTTGTTTCATTTCAGTGAATTTGTAGCTTTGATACCAAAGTAATGACAGACGCATACAATGAGTTAGAAAGTGTTCCCTCCACCAGTATTTTGGAAGACCTTGATTTTGCTTCCTTCTTCCTGATTTATTGACTTTCTACCAGTGTAACTTTTTTTTAAATAATTTTTATTGAGCTTTAAGTGAACGTTTACAAATCAAGTCAGTCTGTCACATATAAGCTTATATACACCTTACTCCATACTCCTACTTGCTCTCCGCCTAATGAGTCAGCCCTCCCAGTCTCTCCTTTCTGACAATTTTGCCAGTTTCTAACCCTCTCTACCCTCCTATCTCCCCTCCAGACAGGAGATGCCAACAAAGTCTCAAGTGTCCACCTGATACAAGTAGCTCACTCTTCATCAGCATCTCTCTCCAACCCATTGTCCAGTCCCTTCCATATCTGATGAGTTGTCTTCGGGAATGGTTCCTGTCCTGGGCCAACAGAAGGTATGGGGAGCATGACCGCTGGGATTCCCCTAGTCTCAGTCAGACCATTGTCTGGTCTTTTTATGAGAATTTGGGGTCTGCATCCCACTGATCTCCTGCTCCCTCAGGGGTTCTCTGTTGTGCTCCCTCTCAGGGCAGTCGTTGGTTGTGGCCGGGCACCATCTAGTTCTTCTGGTCTCAGGATGATGTAAGTCTCTGGTTCATGTGGCCCTTTCTGTCTCTTGGGCTCATAGTTATCGTGTGACCTTGGTGTTCTTCATTCTCCTTTGATCCAGGTGGGTTGAGACCAATTGATGCATCTTAGGTGGCTGCTTGCTAGCATTTAAGACCCCAGACTCCCCATTTCAAAGTGGGATGCAGAATGTTTTCATAATAGTATTATTTTCCCAATTGACTTAGAAGTTCCCTTAAGCCATAGTCCCCAAACTCCCGCCCTTGCTCCGCTGACCTTTGAAGCATTCAGTTTATCTCAGAAACTTCTTTGTTTTGGGTCCAGTCCATTTGAGCTGACCTTCTGTGTATTGAGTATTGTCCTTCCCTTCACCTAAAGTAGTTCTTATCTACTAACTAATTAGTAAATAACCCTCTCCTACCCTCCCTCCCTCCCCGCCTTGTAACCACAAAAGTATGTGTTCTTCTCAGTTTATACTATTTCTGAAGATCTTATAAAAGTGGTCTTATAAAATATTTGTCCTTTTGCCTCTGACTAATTTCGCTGAGCATAATGCCTTCCAGGTTCCTCCATGTTATGAAATGTTTCACAGATTCATCACTGTTCTTTATCGATGGGTAGTATTCCATTGTGTGAATATACCACAATTTATTTACCCATTCATCCGTTGATGGACACCTTGGTTGCTTCCAGCTTTTTGCTATGGTAAACAGTTCTGCAATAAACATGCGTGTGCATATATCTGTTCGTGTAAGGGCTCTTATTTCTCTAGGGTATATTCCGAGGAGTGGGACTTCTGGGTTTTATGGTAGTTCTATTTCTACCTTTTTAAGAAAACACCAGATAGATTTCCAAAGTGGTTGTACCATTTGACATTCCCACCAGCAGTGTATAAGAGTTTCAATCTCTCCACAGCCCCTCCAACATTTATAATTTTGTGTTTTTTGGATTAATGCCAGCCTTGGTGGAGTGAGATGGAATCTCATCGAAGTTTTAATTTGCATTTCTCTAATGGCTAATGATCGAGAGCATTTCCTCATGTGTCTGTTATCTGCCTGAATATCTTTCTTAGTGAAGTGAGTGTTCATATCCTTTGCCCACTTTTTGATTGGGTTGTTTGTCTTTTTGTGGTTGAGTTTTAACAGAATCACATAGATTTTAGAGATCAGACACTGGTCGGAAATGTCATAGCTGAAAATTCTTTCCCAGTCCGTAGATGGTCTTTTTAATCTTTTGGTGAAGTCTTTAGATGAGCATAGGTGTTTGATTTTTAGGAGCTCCCAGTTATCTGGTTTCTCTTCGTCATTTTTGGTAATATTTTGTATTCTGTTTATGCCTTGAATTAGGGCTTCTAAAGTTGCCCCTATTTTTTCTTCCATGATCTTTATCGTTTTAGTTTTTATGTTTAGGTCTTTGATCCACTTGGAGTTAGTTTTTGTGCATGGTGTGAGGCATGGGTCCTGTTTCATTTTTTCGCAAATGGATATCCAGCTATGCCATCACCATTTGTTAAAAAAGATTATCTTTTCTGCAATTAACTGACACGGGGCCTTTGTCAAATATGAGCTGCTCATATGTGCATGGATTTATATCTGGGTTCTTAATTCTATTCCATTGGTCTATGTGCCCGTTGTTGTACCAGTACCAGGCTGGTTTGACTAGTGTGGCTGTATAATAGGTTCTGAAATCAGGTAGAGTGATGCCTCCCACTTTCTTCTTTTTCAGTAATGCTTTACTTATCCAAGGCTTCTTTCCCTTCCATATGAAGTTGGTGATTTGTTTCTCCATCACACTAAAAAATGTCATTGGAATTTGGATCGGAAGTGCATTGTATGTATAGATGGCTTTTGGTAGAATAGACATTTTTACTATGTTAAGTCTTCCTATCCATGAGCAAGGTATGTTTTTCCACTTAAGTAGGTCCTTTTTAGTTTCTTGCTCTAGTACTTTGTAGTTTTCTTTGTATAGGTCTTTTACATCTTTGGTAAGATTTATTCCTAAGTATTTTATCTTCTTGGGAGCTACTGTGAATGGCATTGATTTGGTGATTTCCTCTTCGATGTTCTTTTTGTTGATGTAGAGGAATCCAAGTGATTTTTGTATGTTTATCTTATAACCTGAGACTCTCCCAAACTCTTCTATTAGTTTCAGTAGTTTTCTGGAGGATTCCTCAGGGTTTTCTGTGTATAAGATCATGTCATCTCCAAATAGAGATAATTTTACTTCCTCCTTGCCAATCCGGATACCCTTTATTTCTTTGTCTAGCCTAATTGACCTGGCTAGGACTTCTACCACGATGCTGAATAAGAGCGGTGATAAAGGGAATCCTTGTCTGGTTCCCGTTCTCAAGGGAAATGCTTTCAAGCTTTCTCCATTTAGGGTGATGCTGGCTGTTGGCTTTGCATAGATGCCCTTTATTATGTTGAGGAATTTTCCTTCAATTCCTATTTTGCTGAGAGTTTTTATCATAAAAGGGTGTTGCACTTTGTCAAATGCCTTTTCTGCATCAATTGATAAGATTATGTGGTTTTTGTCTTTTGTTTTATTTATGTGGTGGATTACATTAATGGCTTTTCGAATATTAAACCAGCCTTGCATACCTGGTATAAATCCCACTTGATCATGGTGAATTATTTTTTTGATATGTTGTTGAATTCTATTGGCTAGAATTTTGTTGAGGATTTTTGCGTCTATGTTCATGAGGGATATAGGTCTGTAATTTTCTTTCTTTGTAATGTCTTTACCTGGTTTTGGTATCAGGGAGATGGTGGCTTCATAGAATGAGTTGGGTAGTATTCCGTCATTTTCTATGCTTTGAAATACCTTTAGTAGTAATGGTGTTAACTCTTCTCTGAAAGTTTGGTAGAACTCTGCAGTGAAGCTGTCCGGGCCAGGGGTTTTTTTTGTTGGGAGTTTTTTGATTACCGTTTCAATCTCTTTTTTTGTTATGGGTCTATTTATTTGCTCTACTTCTGAATGTGTTAGTTTAGGTAGGTAGTGTTTTTCCAGGAATTCATCCATTTCTTCTAGGTTTGCATATTTGTTAGAGTACAATTTTTGGTAACAATCTGATATGATTCTTTTAATTTCAGTTGCTTCTGTTGTGATGTGATCCTTCTCATTTCTTATTCGGGTTATTTGTTTCCTTTCCTGTATTTCTTTAGTCAGTCTAGCCAATGGTTTATCAATTTTGTTAATTTTTTCAAAGAACCAGCTTTTGGCTTTGTTAATTCTTTCAATTGTTTTTCTGTTCTCTAATTTATTTAGTTCAGCTCTAATTTTTATTATTTGTTTTCTTCTGGTGCCTGATGGATTCTTTTGTTGCTCACTTTCTATCTGTTCAAGTTGTAGGGACAGTTCTCTGATTTGGGCTCTTTCTTCTTTTTGTATGTGTGCATTTATCGATATAAATTGACCTCTGAGCACTGCTTTTGCTGTGTCCCAGAGGTTTTGATAGGAAGTATTTTCATTCTCGTTGCTTTCTAAGAATTTCCTTATTCCCTCCTTAATGTCTTCTATAACAGTCTTTTTTCAGGAGGGTATTGTTCAGTTTCCAAGTATTTGATTTCTTTTCCTTAGTTTTTCTGTTATTGATTTCTAGTTTTTTTGCCTTGTGGTCTGAGAAGATGCTTTGTAATATTTCGATGTTTTGAATTCTGGAAATGTTTGTTTTATGACCTAATATGTGATCTATTCTAGAGAATGTTCCATGTGCACTAGAAAAAAAAGTATACTTTGCAGCAGTTGGGTGGAGAGTTCTGTATAAGTCAATGAGGTCAAGTTGGTTGATTGTTGTAATTAGGTCTTCCGTGTCTCTATTGAGCTTCTAACTGGATGTCCTGTCCTTCTCTGAAAGTGGTGTGTCAAAGTCTCCTGGTATAATTGTGGAGGTGTCTATCTCACTTTTCAGTTCTGTTAAAATTTGATTTATGTATCTTGCAGCCCTGTCATTGGGTTCATAAATATTTAATATGGTTATGTCTTCCTGATCAATTTTCCCTTTTATCATTATGTAGTGTCCTTCTTTATCCTTTGTGGTGGATTTAAGTCTAAAGTCTATTTTGTCAGAAATTAATATTGCTACTCCTCTTCTTTTTGCTAATTGTTTGCTTGATATATTTTTTTCCATCCTTTGAGTTTTAGTTTGTTTGTGTCTCCAAGTCTAAGGTGTGTCTCTTGTAGGCAGCATATAGACGGATCGTTTTTCTTTATCCAGTCCGAGACTCTCTGTCTCTTTATTGGTGCATTTAGTCCATTCACATTCAGCGTAATTATAGATAAATGTTTAGTGTTGTCATTTTGATGCCTTTTATGTGTATTGTTGACAATTTCATTTTTCCACATACTTTTTTGTGCTGAGACGTTTTTCTTAGTAAATTGTGAGATCCTCATTTTCGTAGCGTTTGTCTTTATGTTTGTTGAGTCGTTACTTTTTTCTTGGCTTTTATCTTGAGTTATGGAGTTGTTATACCTCTTTGTGGTTACCTTA
Organism: Loxodonta africana; assembly: GCF_030014295.1. Lineage (NCBI taxonomy): Eukaryota > Metazoa > Chordata > Mammalia > Proboscidea > Elephantidae > Loxodonta > Loxodonta africana. The sequence goes on along the minus strand of NW_026974876.1, from coordinate 21,670 downwards.
ATATTTACCCCTATTTTTCTAAGTAAAAACCTAACTCGTATTGTTCTATATCAGCTTGTATCACTCTCCGTATGGCAGTTCTATGCCACCTGTATTTAGTCCCTCTTTTTGATTATTGTGATCTTTTACATATTGACTTCAGTGATTCCCTGTTATCAGCATTTTTTTTTAATTAATCTTAATTTGTTTTTGTGATTTCCCTATTTGAGTTGATATCAGGATGTTCTGTTTTGTGACCTTGTGTTGTGCTGGTATCTGATATTATTAGTTTTCTGACCAAACAATATCCTTTAGTATTTCTTGTAGCTTTGGTTTGGTTTTTGCAAATTCTCTAAACTTGTGTTTATCTGTAAATATCTTAATTTCGCCTTCATATTCCAGAGAGAGTTTTGCTGGATATATGATCCTTGGCTGGCTGTTTTTCTCCTTCAGTGCTCTGTATATGTCGTCCCATTCCCTTCTTGCCTGCATGGTTTCTGCTGAGTAGTCTGAACTTATTCTTATTGATTCTCCCTTGAAGGAGACCTTTCTTTTCTCCCTGGCTGCTTTTAAAATTTTCTTTTTATCTTTGGTTTCGGCAAATTTGATGATAATATGTCTTGGTGTTTTCCTTTTTGGATCAATCTTAAATGGGGTTCGATGAGCATCTTGGATAGATATCCTTTCGTCTTTCATGATGTCAGGGAAGTTTTCTGTCAGCAGATCTTCAACTATTTTCTTTGTGTTTTCTATCCTCCCTCCCTGTTCTGGGACTCCAATCACCCGCAGGTTATCCTTCTTGATAGAGTCCCACATAATTCTTAGGGTTTCTTCATTTTTTTTTTTAATTCTTTTATCTGATTTTTTTTCAGCTATGTTGGTGTTAATTCCCTGGTCCTCCAGATGTCCCAGTCTGCATTCTAATTGCTCGAGTCTGCTTCTCTGACTTCCTATTGCGTTGTCTAATTCTGTAATTTTATTGTTAATCTTCTGGATTTCCACATGCTGTCTCTCTATGGATTCTTGCAACTTATTAATTTTTCCACTATGTTCTTGAATAATCGTTTTGAGTTTTTCAACTGTTTTATCAGTGTGTTCCTTGGCTTTTTCTGCAGTTTGCCTTATTTCATTTCTGATGTCTTGAAGCATTCTGTAAATTAGTTTTTTATATTCTGTATCTGATAATTCCAGGATTGTATCTTCATTTGGGAAAGATTTTGATTCTTTTGTTTGGGGGGTTGTAGAAGCTGTCATGGTCTGCTTCTTTATGTGGTTTGATATCGACTGCTGTCTCCGAGCCATCACTGGGAAACTTGTTTTTCCAGAAAATCTGCTAAAAAAAATGCAGTCAGATCCCTATCAGAACTGCCTTTGGATTATAACCGCCACCTTGTTCCCTGTAAGGATGAAAGTCCGAGATTTGGATCATATATGCTTGGCTGTAGCTGGTTTTGTGTTTTTAGTCCAATTAGGGAAGGATTTTTGGTCCCTGGGTTTTTTGTGGTTCTTTCTCTCAGGCCGGAAGAATGGGTTAGGAAAAGACCAAAAGAAAAAAAAAGGGGAGGGGAAGCAAAGCCGCCGGGGAGCCGGAGCCATTCTCCCTCTGGCTCAGGAAATTCCAATGTTAATGAAGCTGCCTGGGAAGGGTGGGGGAAGGATGAAAGAGATAGGAGAGTAGCACCTCGGAATATAGCCAGCGTTGCTTGTCTTGCTTGGAATGACTATTTTATCTGAGATTCCCGCCGGGCGTGTCGCCTATGTGTGCTGGCTGTGTGGAGATTGCCCCCGGGGCTCTGGCCCGCTGAAGCTGCAGTCAGATCCTCCGCTGCCAGTCCAAAGCCCAGCGTCAAGGTTCCCCTGCTGGGACGCTGCACTCCCGGCTCCAAAATCAGTCACTGCCTCCCGGGGACTTCTCGTCCAGCCAGCTGCGTCACCATGCCGCCCCCGTGAAACAGCTGGGCCCCCTCCCGGGGTTAGTTCAGAGGAGTAGAGCTGCGCCCGTGCTTGCGCCATGACTGAGCCCAGTCAAAAGCCCGGCGCCAAGGTTCCCCAGCTGGGACACTGCTCTCGGCTCCAAAATCAGTCGCTGTCTCCTGGGGACTTCTCGTCCTGCCAGCCGCGTCGCCGTGCCACCTCTGAGGACCAGCTGGGCCCCCTCCGAGGTTAGTTCAGAGGAGTAGAGCTGCTCCCCATGCTTGCGCAGTGACAGCGCCCTATCAAAAGCCCGGCGCTAAGGTTCCCCAGCTGGGACGCTGCACTCCTGGCTCCAAAACCAGTCACTGCCTCCCAGGGACTTCTCCCACCAGCTGCTCCCCACACCGCCCACGGACTGGCTGGGCCCCCTCCCGGGTTCAGTTCAGGGGGGTAGGGCTGCGCCCCTTGTTTGCACCATCACAAGATTTATGAGTCTAGTTCCCCTGGGCCCAGAAGCCCGGCGCCAAGGTTACCTGACTGGGACGCTGGCTCCAGGCTCCGAAAACAGTCGCTGCTTCCCCGTATTTGTTTGTTTTCTGTCTCTAAATCTGTGTTTGTTGTTCAGGGTTCATAGATTGTTATGTATATGATTGATTCACTTGTTTTTCCAAGTCTGTGTTGCAAGAGGGATCCGAGGTAGTGTCTATGTAGTCCGCCATCTTGGCCCCGCCTCTCCATGATATTTTTTGATGTGATCAGTCAATCAGTTGTAAGTGGAACTTCCTTGGGGGTGTGGCCTGAATCCAGTATGTATATAGACACTCTGCGAAAGTTCACATTGGTATCCTGCATCTGGTTCATCATCATCTGTCCTACTGACGTAGTGGCCTACCACATTGCCTGCAAAACTTTGGAATCATCCGCCCTCACAGTCGGTGAGTCAGTGTCCCACTCTCTGACCTGCCAATTTTGGGTTCATCAGCCCCTGGAGGTAAGTTATGCCTGACCCACTGACTTGGGACTTGCCAGTTCTACAGTTGCATAAGCCATCTCCTTAGATAAATCTCCCTTATGTGTACGTACTCTTCACTGGTTCTGCTTGTCTAGAGAACCCAACCTAAGACACTTGGTGAACACTTTTGCCTTCTCTTCATAACCTTCTTTTAATCATTTTTAACCTGCCATAGCCACCTAAATTTCCTCCTCAGTGTTTCTCTTTCTAATTCTGGACCAACTAGTTTCTTTCATTTCAGTGCAAAATTACTATCTTTTCACTTGAACATACTCCATAATCTTATACTATTCTAAGGTACTTGGAAATTCCTTTGAAATTGACATAAAGTTTTATAAGAAGTTCACTTTCATTAATTCCTGGGAATACTTGAACTGTTAAATATATAGAAGCACTTATTTATCATTAAATCAAACAAAAGAAATCTCTTTAACAGAATATTACAATCTAACAATACCATCCATAGGTAAGAAAATATTCCATTTTCATAACTCTATCTTCTGTGTGCTTTAAATAGTTCTTTATAGAAGTAAATTTAGAATAAATTGTATTATTTCGAGGCTTTGTTACATTGGTCAAAATAAACAACCCATAGTTTTCCTTTTTTGGTGCACTTTTCAAATGAGCCAACTAGTACCAACGTTTCTCAGGGTAACTACTGAAAGCCCAGATCATAAAACAGGCATATGAAGCACTTTTTTATAGAGCAGAGTTAAAGTAAGCTCATGATGCTGTTCAGAAAAACAAAAATTAAAAATCCTGAACTAAATGTTCTTTCTAAGTCAAAACCACAGTACTCAAGTTAAAAACTCATTCACTTTTTTTTTTTTTAGATGATCCACCACAAAAGTTGTCTAAGTGGACATGATTTTGGGGGAAAAACACAGATTTGCTAGTGTATCAAGCCAACTTAAACATCAGGCTCACAAGGTCTAAACCAAACACATTGTAGTTAAATTGATTTTTATTCATAGGGACCTCACAGAACAGAGGAGAATTGTGTCAAAGGGTTTGCCAAGGCTGTAAATCTTACAGAAGCAGACTGCCACATCTTTCGTGGAGCAGCTTTTGGGTTTAAGCCACCAAAATTTCATTTAGCAGCTGAGTGTTTAATCACTGTGCCATGAGGGCAGTTTTCAGGGGCAAATTTATAGTTATAAATGTCTACAATAACAAAAGAAGAAAAGACCCTAACTTTAAATCTTGAGGAACTAGAAAAATAGCAATTCATCATCAATAGTAGTGTAAGGAAGGAAATAAAATATACTAGAGCACACATATAAATGAAACAGAAAAAAAGCAATCAAGAGAATCAATAAAACCAAGAATTAACTCTTTGAAAAGAGCAACAAAATGGATAAGTCGTAGCTAAACTGGCAAAAAAAAAAAAAAAAGAGGGAGATGTTCGTAACTAAAATCAGAAATTAAATTGATAATGCAAAACCCATTCCTGACTCATGGTGATCTGACAGGCTGGAGTAGAACTGCCCCATAGAGTTTGCAAGGCTGAAATCTTTACAGAATCTGATTGTCATATCTCTCCTATAGAGTGGCTGGTGGAATTTGAACCACTGACCTTTTGGTCAGAAGCTGAGTGTTTAACCACTGCACCACTAGGAGTCTTTGAAAGTGTGAACACTACCGACAAGTTTGTAGAAATTAAGGGGATTATAACAATAGTATAAACAATTCTGTGCTAAAATCCTAGATAACCTAAACAGAATAACTAAATTGACAGAAACATACACACTACCTAAATTGGATTAAGAAGAAATAGAAACTGACCTATAACAAGAAAAGAGGTCAAAATTGCAATCAAACATCCCAGCAGGGAAAAGACCTTTACAAGAAGGCTTCATTCGTAAATTCTACCAAATACTAAGGCATTAGAAACAATCCTTCTCAAACACTTGTTAAAAATAGAGGAGGAAACATTTCTTAACTTATCCTGTGAGGCCAGCATTGTTGTGATAAAAAAAAAAAAAAAGACAGAAAAAGATGCCTGCCTCAAGAGAAAAGGTACAGCAAAAGAAATAGCCTTCATGATTATAGATACAAAAGTCCTCACTGAAATAGTAGGAAAACAAATACAACAGCATATTAAAATGATTCTATACCATGACCAAGTAGGATTTCTCCTAGGATGTAAGACAATTTTCAATATAAGAACAGTAATATTTTTATACAAATAATGCACACCTTCCATGCTTGTTTTCCACCCATGCCCTCCCTGCTGTGAAGTATTTCCATAAGCGCCACAATGTCAAACGTAATTAATATGTAAAAAATTAGCATAGTGCACTGAAGGATACCTTGTGGTAGGAAGGGATGTATGGCAAACAAGCATAGAAGGTGTGCATTATTTGAGTAAAAACATGATAATTCTCTTAATTGATTAAAAACAGGCAAGTGACAAAATCTAACACTCTTTTAAAATAAAGGTATTCAACAAACTAAGGATAGTAGAAAACTCCTTAATATAAAGTTTATTTATAATAAAAACACAACACAGGAGGCAGAGGGTGGGGCCAAGATGGCTGACTAGGTACAAGCTACCTCAGATCCCTCTTGCAACAAAGACTCGGAAAAACAAGTGAATCGATCACATACATGACAATCTACGAACCCTGACCATCAAACACAGATCTAAAGGGTTGACCTGAGAGCCAGGTGAGCGAAAAGCTGCATCCTGAAACAGCAACTGCCTCTGAAGCCGGTGACCGGCACCATAGCCTTGAGCCCTTGTGGTTCCCTGGTGCCGAGTGGTGAGGCTGATTGCAGCTTGTTGAGGCGGGGCAGGCACGGGACACAGCCCTAACCCTCAGCCCCCTGGGGTAACCTCCATAGAGACTCAGCCAGTGCAAGCAGGCTGCACACTGACGTGGCTAACGGAAGAACGAGCAACCACGGGGAAGCAGCGACTGTTTTCGGAGCCTGGAGCCAGCATCCCAGTCAGAAAACCTTGGCGCCAGGCTTTGCACTGGGTGCAGGGGAGCTGGGCATGGCATCCTGAGATGGCGCAAACATGGGATGCAGCCCTAGCCCCCAGAAGTGACCTCGGGGCAAGCCCAGCCAGTGCCTGCAGGCAGCACAGTGATGCAGCTGACAGGAGGAGAAGTCACTGGGAGGCAGCAACTGTTTTGGAGCCTGGAGTTCAGCGTCCCAGCCAGGGAACCTTGGCGCTGGGCTTTGGACAGGGATTGGAAGAGCTGACCATGGCTCCTGAGACAGCACAAGCACAAGACGCGGGCCTGGCCCTCGGGGGAAATCTCAACCCAGGCAGTGCACACAGGCTACATGCCCCTGGGGAATCTCAGATAAAACAGTCATCACCAAGCAAGATAAGTAACTTTGTCTATATTCCTGGGTGCTACTTTCTCCTATCTATCTGATTCCTCCCCTCCCTTCCCAGGCAGCTTCATTAACATTGGAATTTCCGGGGCCAGAAAGTGAAATGCTCTGCAGTTTTTTGTTTTTTGTTTTGTCTTTTCCTAACCCATTCTCCTGGCCTGAGAGAAGCAGCTACAAGAAACCCAGGGATCAAAAATCCTTCCCTGACACCCCAAATTTGGAATAAAAGTACAGAAACAGCTCCACCCAAGCATATGCGATCCACAGTCTTGAACTTTCCTCCCTACAGGGAAAAAGGTGGCTGTTATAAAGCAAAAGCAATTCTGATACTGATCTGAATGTAATTGTTTTAGCAGATTACTGGAAAGACAAGTTCTCCAGGTCTGATATCTCTACCTATTAAACAGAGCCCTCACTGACCCACAACGGGGAACTGAGGGCTGAAGCTCCACCCATACCACTTAGCCTCCTGCCATAGGGATCTGAGGATAATGACACCTACCGATCTGTAGAGGTATCAGCATTGGGTGCCTAAGGCACAGCTGTGCAACCCACCCACCAAAGTCCTTTAGGAATAGAGACACACCTACCTCACTGGCACTTGGGGGAAGTCTGTCAGCATCCTGTCCCCCCCCGGAATGTGACTCCCTGCTGCTACTAGAATCTGGTGCACACAACTATCACTATTACTCCTGTAAGCAAATACGTGACAGTCTACCCCACACACTTGGTGACCCAAAATCAGATTCTACTCAAGAATAGTGAATGGACTCTTAGGCTTATATTTCTGGTAACAGCTCAAAGCAGCTGGTAATAAGACATTAGTGATTCAAAGGCTACAACAATCGAGACAGCGCAATCTAGTAGCCCATCTATGACTGAAAGAAAATAAAACAAGATAAGACTCAGTGAGCAAATATAAAATAAATCACTACAATATCTTAGAGATGGCTCGGAGACAGCAGTCGATATCAAACCACATAAAGAAGCAGACTATTATTGCTTCTACAACTCCCCAAATTACAGAATCGAAATCTTTCCCAAATGAAGATACAATCCTGGAATTACCAGGTGCAGAATATAAAAAACTAATTTACAGAATGCTTCAAGACATCAGGCATGACCTCATAAATGAAATAAGGCAATTTACAGAAAAAGCCAAGGAACACACTGATAAAGCAGTTGAAGAAATCAAAAAGATTATTCAAGAACATAGGGGAAAAATTAATAAGCTGCAAGAATCCATAGAGAGACAGCATTCAGAAATCCAAAAGATTAACAGTAAAATTACAGAATTAGACAACTCAAAAGGAAGTCAGAGGAGCAGAATCGAGCAATTGGAATGCAGAGTGGGGGAGGTGGAGGATAAGGCAATTGACACCAATATAGTTGGAGACAAATCAGGAAAAAGAATTTTAAAAAATGAAGAAACCCTAAGAATCATGTGGGACTCTATCAAGAAGAATAACATGCGTGTGATTGGAGTTCCAGAACAGGGAGGGATAACAGAACATACAGAGAGAATAGTTGAAGATCTGTTGGCAGAAAACTTCCCCGACATCATGAAAGACGAAAGCGTATCTATGCAAGATGCTCATCAAACCCCATATAAGATTGATCCAAAAAGAAAATCACCAAGACATATTATCATTGAACTTGCCAAAACCAAAGATAAAGAGAAAATTTTAAAAGCAGCCAGGGATAAAAGAAAGGTCTCCTACAAAGGAGAATCAATAAGTTCAGACTACTCAGCAGAAACCATGCAGTCAAGAAGGCAATGGGATGACATATATAGAGCACTGAAGGAGAAAAACTGTCAGCCAAGGATCATATATCCAGCAAAACTCTCTCTCAAATATGAACGTGAAATTAAAACCTTTACAGATGAACACAAGCTTAGAGAATTTGCAAAAACCAAACCAATGCTACAAGAAATACTAAAGAAAATTGGTCAGAAAATCAATAATAGCAGATACCAGCACAAGACAAGGTCACAGAACAGAACATCCTGATATCAACTCAAATAGCGAAGTCACAAAAACAAATTAAGATTAATTCGAAAAAGAAAAAAATGCTCAAAACAGGGAATCATTGAAGTCATTAAGTAAAAGATCACAATACCAAAAAGAGGGACAAAATACAGGTGGCATAGAACTGCCATATGGAGAGGAAAACAAGGCGATATAGGACGATACAAGTTAGGTTTTTACTTAGAAAAATAGGGGTAAATATTAAGGTAACCACAAAGAGATATAACAATTCCACAACTTAAAATAAAAACCGAGAAAACATAACGACTCAGCAAACATAAATTCAACTACTATGAAAATGAGGAACACACAATTTACAAAGAAAATATCTCAGCACAAAAAAGTAACTGGAAAAATGTAATCGTCAACAATGCACACAAAAAGGCATCAAAATGACAGCACTAAACACATAATTATCTATCATTACGCTGAACGTAAATGGACTAAATGTACCAATAAAGAGACAGAGAGTCTCAGACTGGTTAAAGAAACACGATCTGTCTATATGCTGCCTACAAGAGACACACCTTAGACTTAGAGACACAAACAAACTAAAATTCAAAGGATGGAAAAAAATATATCAAGCAAGCAACAATCAAAAAAGAGCAGGAGTAGCAATATTAATTTCTGACAAAATAGACTTTAAAGTTAAATCCACAACAAAGGATAAAGAAGGACACTACATAATGATTAAAGGAACAATTGACCAGGAAGATATAACCATATTAAATATTTATGCACCCAATGACAGGGCTGCAAGATACATAAAACGAACTTGAACAGAACTGAAAAGTGAGATAGACACCTCCACAATTATACTAGGAGACTTCAACACACCACTTTTGGAGAAGGACAGGACTTCCAGTAAGAAGCTCAATAGAGACATGGAAGACCTAATTGCTACAATCAACCAGCTTGACCTCATTGACTTATACAGAACTCTCCACCCAACAGTTGCAAAGTATACTTTTTTTCTAGCCCACATGGAACATTCTCTAGAATAGACCGCATATTAGGTCATAAAACAAACCTGTGCAGAATCCAAAACATCAGAATATTACAAAGCATCTTCTCAGACCACAAGGCCATAAAAGTGGAAATCAATAACAGAAAAATCAGGGAACGAAATCAAATACTTGGAAACTGAACGATATCCTGCCGAAAAAAGACTGGGTTATAGAAGACATTAAGGATGGAATAAAGAAATTCATGAAATGCAACGAGAATGAAAACACTTCATATCAAAATCTCTGCAACACAGCAAAAGCAATGCTCAGAGGTCAATTTATATCAATGAATGCACGCATACATAAAGAAGAAAGAGCCAAAATCAGAGAACTGTCCCTACGACTTGAACAAATAGAAACCGAGCAACAAAAGAATCCATCTGGCACCAGAAGAAAACAAATAATAAAAACTAGAGCTGAACTAAATGGATTAGAGAACAGAAAAACAATTGAAAGAATTACCAAAGCCAAAAGCTGGTTCTTTGAAAAAATTAACAAAATTGATAAACCATTGACCAGACTGACTAAAGAAATACAGGAAAGGAAACAAATAACCCGAATAAGTAACAAGTTGGGCCATATAACAACACACCCAACTGAAATTAAAAGAATCATATCAGATTATTACAAAACATTGTACTCTAGCAAACTCGCAAACCTACAAGTAATGGATGAATTCCTAGAAAAACTCTACCTACCTAAACTAACACAATCAGAAGTGGAACAACTAAATAGACCCATAACAAAAAGAGAGATTGAAAAGGTAATAAAAAAAAAAAAAAAACCAACTGAAAAAAAGCCCTGGCCCAGACAGCTTCGCTGCAGAGTTCTACCAAACTTTCAGAGAAGAGTTAACACCACTACTACTAAAGGTATTTCAAAGCATAGAAAATGATGAAATACTACCCAACTCATTCTATGAATCCACCATATCCCTGATACCAAAGCCAGGTAAAGATATCACAAAAAAAGAAAATTACAGACCTATATCCCTCAAGAACATAGACGCAAAAATCCTCAACAAAATTCTAGTCAATAGAATTCAACAACATATCAAAAAAATAATCCACCACGACCAAGTGGGATTTATACCAGGTATGCAAGGCTGGTTTAATATTCGAAAAACCGTTAATGTAATCCACCATATAAATAAAACAAAAGACAAAAACCACATGATCTTATCAATTGATGCAGAAAAGGCATTTGACAAAGTCCAACACCCATTCATGGTAAAAACTCTCAGCAAAATAGGAATTGAAGGAAAATTCCTCAACACAACAAAGGGCCTCTATACAAAGCCAACAGCCAACATCACTCTAAATGGAGAGAGCCTGAAAGCATTTCCCTTGAGAACGGGAACCAGACAAGGATGCACTTTATCACCACACTTATTCAACATTGTGCTAGAGGTCCTAGCCAGGGCAATTAGGCTAGACACAGAAATAAAAGGCATCTGGATTGGCAAGGAGGAATTAAAATTATCTCTATTTGGAGATGACATGATCTAATACATAGGAAACCCTAAGGAATCCTCCAGAAAACTACTGAAACTAATAGAAGAGTTTGGCAGAGTCTCAGGTTATAAGATAAACATACAAAAATCACCTGGATTCCTCTACATCAATAAAAAGAACATTGAAAAGGAAATCACCAAATCAATACCATTCACAGTAGCTCCCAAGAAGATAAAATACTTAGGAATAAATCTTACCAAAGATGTAAAAGACCTATACAAAGAAAACTACAAAGTACTAGAGCAAGAAACTAAAAAGGACCTACTTAAGTGGAAAAACATACCTTGCTCACGAATAGGAAGACTTAACATAGTAAAAATATCTATTCTACCGAAAGCCATCTATACATACAATGCACTTCTGATCCAAATTCCAATGACATTTTTTAATGTGATGGAGAAACAAATCACCAACTTCATATGGAAGGGAAAGAAGCCTTGGATAAGTAAAGCATTACTGAAAAAGAAGAAAGTGGGAGGCCTCACTCTACCTGATTTTAGAACCTATTATACAGCCACAGTAGTCAAAACAGCCTGGTATTGGTACAACAACAGGCACATAGACCAATGGAACAGAACTGAGAACCCAGATATAAATCCAACCACATATGAGCAGCTGATATTTGACAAAGGGCCAGTGTCAGTTAATTGGGGAAAAGATAGTCTTTTTAACAAATAGTGCTGGCATAACTGGATATCCATTTGCAAAAAAACAAAACAGGACCCATGCCTCACACCATGCACAAAATCGAACTCCAAGTGGATCAAAGACCTAAACATAAAGACTGAAACGATAAAGATCATGGAAGAAAAAACAGGGACCACCTTAGGAGCCCTAACACAAGGCATAAACAGAATACAAAACATTACCAAAAATGATGAAGAGAAACCAGATAACTGCGAGCTCCTAAAAATCAAACACCTATGCTCATCTAAAGACTTCACCAAAAGAGTAAAGAGACCACCTACAGACTGGGAAAAAAATTTCAGCTATGACATCTCCAACCAGCGCCTGATCTCTAAAATCTATATGATTCTGTTAAAACTCAACCACAAAAAGACAAACAACCCAATCAAAAATTGGGCGAAGGGTATGAACATGCACTTCACTAAAGAAGATATGCAGGCAGCTAACAGATACATGAGAAAATGCTCTCGATCATTAGCCATTAGAGAAATGCAAATTAAAAATACGATGACATTCCATCTCACTCCAACATTAATCCAAAAAACACAAAATACTAAATGTTGGAGAGGCTGTGGAGAGATTGGAACTCTTATACACTGCTGGTGGGAATGTCAAATGGTACAACCACTTTGGAAATCTATCTGGCGTTTTCTTAAACAGTTAGAAATAGAACTACCATCCAACCCAGAAATCCCACTCCTCGGAATATACCCTAGAGAAATAAGAGCCTTCACACGAAGAGATATAGGCACACCCATGTTTATTGCAGCTCTGTTTACAATAGCAAAAACCTGGAAGCAACCAAGGTGTCCATCAACGGATGAATGGGTAAATAAATTATGGTATATTCACACAATGGAATACTACGCATTGATAAAGAACAGTGACGAATCTGTGAAACATTTCATAACATGGAGGAACCTGGAAGGCATTATGCTGAGTGAAATTAGTCAGATGCAAAAGTACAAATATTGTAGAAGACCACTATTATAAGATCTTGAGAAATAGTACAAACTGAGAAGAATGCACTTCTTTTGTGGTTATGGGGGAGGGAGGGTGGGAGAGGCTTATTTACTGATTAGATAGTAGATAAAAGCTGCTTTAGGTGAAGGGAAGGACAATACTCAATACAGGGAAGGTCAGCTCAATTTGACTGCACCAAAAGCAAAGAAATTTTCAGGATAAACTGAATGCTTCAAAGGTCAGCGGAGCAAGGGCAGGGGTTTGGGAACTATGGCTTAAGGGAACTTCTAAGTCAATTGGCAAAATAAATTCTGTTAAGAAAACATTCTGCATCCCACTTTGAGTGTGGCATCTGGGGTCTTATATGCTAGCAAGCAGCCATTTAAGATGCATCAATTGGTCTCAACCCACCTGGATCAAAGGAGAATGTAGAACACCAAGGTCACACGATAACAATGAGGCAGGAAGGGCCACATGAACCAGAGACTTACATCATCCTGAGACCAGAAGAACTAGATGGTGCCTGGCCACAACCAATGACTGCCCTGACAGGGAGCACAACAGAGAACCCCTGAGGGAGCAGGAGAACAGTGGGATGCAGACCCCAAATTCTCATAAAAAGACCAGACTTAATGGTCTGACTGAGTCTAGAGGAATCCCAGCAGTCATGGTCCCCAAACCTTCTGTTGGCCCAGGACAGGAACCATTCCCAAAGACAACTCATCAGACATGGAAGGGACTGGACAATGGGTTGGAGAGAGATGTAGATGAAGAGTGAGCTGCTTGTATCGGGTGGACACTTGAGACTGTGTTGGCACCTCCTGTCTGGAGTGGAGATGGGAGGGTAGAGAGGGTTAGAAACTGGCAAAACGGTCACGAAAGGAAAGACTGGAAGGAGGGAGTGGACTGACTCATTAGGGGGAGAATAAATGGGAGTATGTAGTAAGGTGTATATAAGTTTACATGTGACAGGGTGACTTGATTTGTAAACGTTCACTTAAAGCAGAATAAAAATTATTAAAAAAAAAAAGTAACAAGCATCATATTCAATGATGGAAGAGTGAAAATTTTCCCCGCAATATCAAGAACAAGGCATGGATGCTCATGTTTATCACTGCTAATCAACACTGTACTGATAGTCCAAGCCAAAACTATTAGGAAAAACAAAGAAACACAAAATAAGTAACATCCATATCAGAAAAAAAGAAAAACAATCTCTATTTGCAAGTAATTTAATAATCTGTAAAATCCCAGAAGAATCCAAAGAAAACTCCTGCAGATAATACACAAATTCATTAAGGTTTCAGGGCAGAAGATCAATCCACAGACATCAGCTGTGTTTCTATGCTCCAGCACAAACAATCTGAAAAGGAAATTATGAAAACCATTGTTTTTACAATCATAAGCAGAAGAATAAAACACTTACAAAAAATCTGACCATGGAGGTTGTCATGGATTGAACTGTGTCCCCCCAAAATCTGTGTTTCAAATTGGCTAGGCCATGATTCCTAGTATTTTGTGATTCTTCAGAATTTTGTAATCTGATGTGATTTTCCTATGCGTTGTAAATTCTATTTCTATGATGTTAATACAATGGGATTAGTGGAAGTTATGCTAACGAAGCAGGACTAAATCTATAGGATTAAATTTGTGTTTTAGCCTAATCTCTTTTGAGATAAAAGAAGGGAGCAGAGTGGGAATGCTTTCAGACTCTTTACATTTAGGGTGATGTTGGCTATGGGCTCTGTGTAAATGCCCTTTATTAGGCTGATGAATCTCCCTTCTATTCCTATTTTGCTGAGAGTTTTTATCCTGAATGGGTGTTGGACGTTGTCAAATGCCTTTTCTGCATCAATTGTTAAGATCATATGGTTCTTGTCTTTTTTTTTTTTTTTCGTTTATATGATGGATTACGTTGGTTGTTTTTCTGATGTTGAACCATCCTTGCCTACCACTCGTTCATGGTGAATTCTTTTTATCATTATTACTTTGATATGTTGTTGAATTCTATTGGATAGAATTTTGTTGAGGATTTTTGCATCTAAGTTCCTGAGGGATATTGCTCTGTAATTTTCTTTTTTTCGTGGTGTCTTTACCCAGTTTTGGTATCAGGGATATGCTGGGTTCATAGAATGAGTTTGGGAGTATTCCATCCTTTTCTGTACTCTGAAATACATTTATTAGTAGTGGTGTTAATTCTTCTCTGAAAGTTTGGTAGAATTCTCCAGTGAAACCTTCAGGGCCAGGTTTGTTTTTTTTTTTTTTTCTTTGCTGTTGTTCAGGGTTTTTAAATTAACTTTCCTATCTCTTGTTATGAGTTTATTCAGCTGTTCTACCGCTGTGTTATTTTAGGTAGGTAGTGTGTTTCTAGAAATTCATCCATTTCATCTAGTATTTCAAATTTCTTAGAGCACAATTTTTTTTTCAGGGTAATTAGATACAAATCTTTTAATTTCAGTTGGGTCTGTTTTGATATGGCCCATCTCATTTCTTATTTGTGTTATTTGCTTCTTCTCACATTTTTCTTTTGTCAGTTTGGAGAATGGTTTATCAATTTTGTTAGTTTTTTCAAAGAATCAGCTTTTGGTCTTCTTAACTCTTTCAACTGTTTTTTCTGTTTTCTATTTCCTTTAATTCTGCTCTTACTTTTATTATTTGCTTTCTTCTGGTGCCTAAGGGTTTCTTTTGTTGCCCTCTTTCTATTTGTTCAAGTCATAGGGATAATTCTTTGCTTTTGGCCCTCTCCTCTTTTTGGATTTATGCGTTTATTGATATGAATTGACTTCTGAGCACTGCTTTAGCTGTGTTCCAAAGGCTCTGATAGAAAGTGTTTTCATTCTCATTGGATTCTGTGAATTTCTTTATTCCATCCTTAATTTCTTCTATAACCCAGTCATTTTTGAGCAGGGTGTTGTTCACTTTCCAAGTGTTTGATTTCTTTTCCCTGTTTTTTCTGGTATTGACTTCTACTTTTATGGCTTTACCATCAGAGAAGATGCTTTGTGATATTTCGATATTTTTGATTCTGTTAAGGCTTGCTTTATGACCTAATATGTAGTCTATTCCAGAGAATGTTCCATGTGTGTTGTAAAAGACATATACTTGGCTGCTGTTGGGCGGAGCGTTCTGTATATGTCTGTGGTCAAGTTGGTTCATACTTTCATATATCTTCAGTGTCTTTATTGAACTTATTTCTGGATGTTCTGTCCATCACCAATGTGGCGTGTTGAAGTCTCCTACTATTATTCTAGAACTTTCTATCTCACTTTTCTAAGCTGTTAGAGTTCGTTTTATGTATCTTGAAGCCCTGTCATTGGCTGCATAATTTAATATGGTTATACCCACCTAGTATTTCATCCCTGTAATCATTATATAGTGTCCTTCCTTAACCTTTCTGCTGGACTTAACCGTAAAACCTATTTTGTGAGCAATTAATATTGTCACACCTGCTCTGTTTTGATTGTTGTTTGCTTGATATATTTTTTTCCATCCTTTGAATTTTTGTTTGTGTCTCCAAGTCTAAGGCGTGTCTCTTTTAGGCTTCATATAGACGGATCGTGTTTTTTTATCCATTCTGCCATTCTCTGTCTCTTTACTGGTGCATTCAGCCCATTTACATTCAGCATAATTATGAATAGGTATGTTGTCATTTTGATGTCTTTTTGTGTGTATTGTTGACGGTTTCTTTTTTCCAGTTAATTTTTTGTGCTGAATATTTTATCCTCATATATTGTCTTTTCCTCTTATTTGTTTGTTTTTTTTTTTTTTTTTGCTGAGTCATGGTGTTTTTAATCATCTTGTATGCATGTGAAAGCTGGTTAAAGAAGAACTGATGCCTTTCAACGATGGCATTGGCGAAGGATATTGAAAATACCATAGACTGCCAGAAGAATGAACAAATCTGTCTTGGAAGAAGTATAGCCAAAATGCTCATTTGAAGCAAAGATGGCAAGACTTTATCTCACATATTTTTGACATATTATCAGGAGGGACTAGTGTATGAGGGATATCATGCTTGGTAATGTAAAGGGTCAGTAAAAAAGAGGAAGACCCTCAATGAGATGGATTGATACAGTGGCTGCAACAATTGGCTGAAACACAGCAACTGTTAATGAGTATGGGCCAGAACTGGATAGTGTTTCATTCTGTTGTACATAGGGTCGCTATGAGCTGGAATTGACTGGACAGCACCTAATAACTACAGAAATCTTTCCCCCTGTCTCTGTGTATTTCTCAATGTCTGACTGAGTGAATTTATTATTTTCTCTGCATTTCTCTGTATTTTTTCTATCTTCCTTCCCTTCTGTACATCTCTGCCTCTCACTCTGCTTCTCTTTTGTTCTTCTCATCAGTCTTTGTCTGTGTCTGTTTCTCTCTCTCCATGTCTCTGGGTGTCTTTGTCTATCTCTGAACATCTCTTTTTGCCTCTTTCCTTCTCTCTCTCTATCCCCCTTTCAACCTGTCTCAAAATCTGTATCTCACTTTTCCTTTCTGTCTCACTGTCTTTGTCTGTCTGTCTGTCCTGTCTCTGTCTCTGGGAGGAGGTAGTTCTGCTTCTCCCTGGATTTCTGTGTCTATTTCTTATTCTCTCTCTCTGATTTTGTTTTCCTCTCTGCACCTCTCTTTGTGTCTCTCTAGCTCTCTCTTTCCAACTCTATGTATCTCTATGTTTCTCTCTGTGTTTCTATTTTAAACTACTCATGCTTTTGGTGTCGTATCTAATATTTTATTACAAAACCTAGATCATGAATATTTAACCCTATGTTTTCTTCTGAAATTTGCATATGCTTCGTTCTAATCATTTGGACATTGACACATTTTTCAGCTAATTATTCAGCTAATTTCAGCTAATTTTGTTATATAGGATGATATAAGCTCAAAATCCCTTCCTTTGTATGTGAATATCCGTTGTCCAAGGAATATTTGTGAAGAGATTATTCTTTTCTTATCGAATGGTCTTTGCACTTTGATTGAAAACTAATTGGCCTAAATCAAGTGGTCTCTGATTTCTATTACTCTGTCTATACTTACATTAAGTGATGGTTAAGGTTATGTGTCAACTTGGCGGGGCCATAATTCTCAATGGCTTGGCAGTTATGATGTAGTTTGGCAGCTGTGTGATGACGTAATCACTTCCGTAGTCATATCTGATACAATGCTATCACGTCCATGGTGAGATCTGCTCCAAACAGTTAATCAGTTGAAAATGAGTTTCCTAAGGGGTATGTTCTACGTCCAATGCATGTGACTTTCTGGCAAAGGTCACTGGCTTTATCTTACTCTGGATCCTGCATCTGTCCTCTGGTTCTTGGTGCTTGAGCTAGCAGCTTACCTGGCACTCTTGGGATTTGTCAGCCTTTGTACCCTACGAGCCAGGGAACTGACATATTACCTGCCAATCTTCGTGCTAGTTGGCCTTCATAGCCTGTGAGCTCGAGGCCTGCTGTCTGACCTGCTGATCTTGGGTTTCCAGAACCTGCAGCTATGTGAAGCTATGTGACTCAGGATAAGCCTCCGACCTCACCCACGGACTTAGGACTTTCTAGTCTTTACAACCACATGAGCCATTTTCTTGATATAAATTTCTGCCCTCGCATCTCTCTCCTTCTCTGTATACACACACACACACACACACACACACACACATATACATACACATGCGCACATATACATACACATATAAATGCACCTATATATACACACACATATACGTATATACACATGTAGACATATACACATGTACATATATACACACACGCATATATATTTATATGCTACATTGATTTTGCTTCTCTAGAAAACATCCTAAAATGGTCAGTATCACACTGTTTTGATTTCTATACCTTTGTAAAAGGTTTTGATATTTGGGCAGTGTGTCTTCCAACTTTGTTCTTCTATTTCAAGACTCAGTTGATTTGTGGTGCTTGGCTTTGCCATTTCTAAAAGTGGTTGTCTGGATTTTAATCAGGATTGCATTAAATATGTAGATAAGTTTTGGCAGTATTTCCTCATTACCAATATTAATTCTCTAAAACCATGACATGGTTTAGGGCTTTTTAAGTTTCTTTCACCAATGTTTTGTAGTTTTAAGTGTTTACTAAATTTCTTTCTGAAGTGTTTATTGCTGTTGTATAGAAACATAGCTAATTTTTGTATGTTGATTTATTTTTACTCTGAATACTTTGCTAAATTCATTTATTGCTATAATATTTTGTGTTGTTTCTTAGGAATTCCTCTGTCTACATAAAATCAAGTCTTTTACCAATACAGCTATTTTTACTTCTGAGTCTCTAATTTGGATGATTTCTACATTATTTATTCTCTCCTGTAAACTGCTCTGGTAAGAAGGTTAAGTAATATGTTAAATAAAACTTGAAAGAAAAGACACCTTTGGCCAACATGGCACCGTAGGCAGAAGCACCTTGACGTCCCTCTGCAGCAAAGACCTGAAAAACTAAGTAAAACAGAGAAAAACATCATTACTGGAATGTGAAGTGCCTAAAGATAAAGAATTCAGCCAAGCACCGAATGGAATAGGAAACTGACAGACAACAGACGGAGAGGAGAGATGTGTGCAGAGGGCACCATCACTAACGCAGCATGGATCCGCCATCTTGGATTCCAGCTGGGGATTGGCAGTCAATAGGAGACAGAGGACCTGGTAACCAGTGATACATGCTTTCCCAAGCCGCCCCCTCCCACCCCCATTCTCTTCCGGCTGCTCCATCTCTGAGCTTCCTGGCTGGCTGTGGTGACTCAGCTGCCTGGAAAGTGCAGCATCTGTGCTACTTGGATTCTCCCCACCTATTTTAGAGATCAGCGGACAGGGAGTACAGGAAAGCAGCTTTACAAAACTCCCAGCAGGAGACAGAGCATCTGGTAAGGAGCAATATATGCTTTCCTAACCCTCCCCTTCTTCCACCCCCTTCGGCCTCCTCTACTTCCCACCAGCTGCAGTCTTGGCCAGGAGGCAACTGCTTTGGCCTCAGACTGCTTGGATTCACCCTGCCCACACTGGCCAGGCCTCCTGAGCAGATGTTGGTTCCTTCTACCTTTGTTGGTTTCTTTCTGTAGCTCCTACCACTTCTCCTACTTTTCTCTGGAACACCTGGCTCCATGTGCCATCTTTGCTTCTTCTTGAAAGACTGAGAGCCATGCTTGACTGGATAATCACTCCCCCGGCCCAAGACACCACGCTTGGGGGGATCCCTGGGCTTTTGTTTGCCTTATTTGCTTTGCTCTGTTTGGTTTGTTTGTTTTCTTTTTCTTTTTGCCGATTGGGAGCTCCTTCTAGCTGAGCTACACTGCACAGCTTAGGAGACATTCCCCAATCTATGCACCTGAGTACCTGGGGGCATCTTTTATTTTCTTCTTTCTATATTTTTTCTTTTCTTTTCTCTCTCTTTTTCTCTCTATGTCTCATTTCTCTACACTTGTCATCTTTTCCTGTCTCCTGAATACCTGGTGCTGTGTGACATCTATGCTCCCTCTAGCCAGGCTATACTGCGCAGCCTGGGAGCCACTCCCCCAGTCTAAGCTGCCCCTGTGATGGTACTCCGGGACTCCTGGGGGCTATTCTTTTCCAAATTTTTGTCTAGATTTTTTTTTGTCTTTTTTCCCCTGTTTTGTTTGTTAGTTTGCTCCATTTTTGGGTCTCTTCTCTCCACTTCAATGGCAAGCTCCCTTAGCACTTTTTTCTTTAGTTCTTGTTTGTTTTTAGCTCCTGTTTCTCTCTCCTCTTTCCCATACAACTATTAGCTCAACACATCACAACCTCCCCCATCTTTCATGTCTACCTGCACCATGCACTGAACATCATACTTCCAAGCAGCAGAGGCACGGCCTACTTGAACCTGCCCAGCACTGATTCCTGGTCCATGCTGTGAGCCCTAGTTCATGCCACAAACAACCCATCCAGGCCCTCCCCTTCAGCTGGACCTGCCATTTGCACCATAGCTGATTGACTGGCACTGCCCATTGGATGAGGTGAAAAGTATTGTGACTACAGATGAGCAAACAACAAAGAACGCACTGCTCCACTGCTCAGACTTAACCAAATAAAACAGAAAAGCAGAATGAAACAAACAAATCTACAATCAAGAACAAAGAAAATAACTACTGAATATCCAAAAGACAGTAGGCAATATCAGAACATACTACAAAAAACAGGACAGGATGGTTCCAGTAGGCATCCAGAATAAACACCAGATGACTTTCCAGTGAAGAAAAGGTACTAAAACTACCTGATAGGAATTCAAGTCTCTAGTAGTTCGAGTGATCCAAGAGCTGAAGCAAAGAGCAGACAAAAATGAGGAAAAAACAGACAAATTTTTGGAAAGGCAGACAAATTCATGGAAAATACAGACAAAAAAGGAACAATTCAGGAAGTAATACAGGAACAAAATGACAAACTAAACTCACAACTAATAATCATACAAAAACACAATTAGAAATCCAAAAGATAAGATTTCAGAAAGGACAGTGTCATAGAAGGGCTGAGGAGCAGGTTTGAAACAATGGAAGACAAAATTAGCAAAATTGAAGACAAACAGTTGGATACAACTCTGCTTGAGGAAAAATCAGAAATAAAGAACAATAAAGAAACCCGGAGAATTATGTGGGATGCAAACAAAAGCAAAAATTTGCAAGTGATTGGAGTTCCAGAACAGAGAGAGAAAATGGAAAACACAGAGATCACTGAAGAACTACTGACAGAAAACTTCCCTAGTTTTATGAATGATGAAAAGCTGACCATCCAAGAAGCTCAGTGAACCCATATAGGTTAGAATCCCAAGAAAAATGCCAAGGCCTATCATAATCACAATACTAAAACCAAAGATAAAGAAAAAATACTTGCAAGCAGCTCAGGAAAAACAAAAAGTCACATACAGAGGAGAAACAATAAGACTAAATTCTGATTATTCAGCAAAAACCATGCAGGCAAGAAGGCAATGGGCTGACATATATAAAACCTTGAAAGGAAAAATTTGTCAACCAAGAATAATATATCCTGTAAAACTTTCATTCAAATTAGCACGTTTCCAGATAAGCAGAAATTAACAGAATATGTAAAAGCCAACCAAAACTACAAGAATTATTAAAGGGAGCCATTTGGTCTGAGAACACAAAACATCAGACCGCGGCCTGAATCTAGGAGGCAAGGTTGCACCATCCACATATCAACCTAGGAAATGAAAATACTATCTCTCTATG